>NW_006297573.1:1766439-1839036 GCF_000327345.1 Myotis davidii
GGCCAGTTAAAGGCCTATGTGATCGTCACAGGGGAGAAGAGACAGCTGCAACCTCCGCTTGGGCTGTGAACGTTGCTCGGTGGATCTTTCTCCGGCTGCATCCTAGACTGAGGGTCTCCAGGAAAGTTCTGTGTTGGTTTCTCCCAGGCCCACCCAGGGTATGACTAGTCTGGAACCCTGTGCCAAATTAAAGATTTCGGGACCATACAAGAGGAATTCACCACCATATCCATGAGAAGACTCATGTTTATATTGTTTCAAAGGAGAGGATTTTCCCACCCAGAGCCCAGGTTTAGACACAAGTGCTTTCTTACCATCTCTCCATGGAGACGGGCACATCATTTTGGGGTCCATTATTTCTTCATTGATTGAAGTGCCCAGCTTTATGTGTGGTATGGGCAGGGGAAAAGGTTCTCAGATCTAATACTCATTTCATTTAAGCCAAAGACCTTCCCTCTTTTTCACACATTTGTTAAAATGTAAGTCTTAGCCCTGGCCAGTGTTGCTCAGTGAGTAGAGTGTTGGCCCACGCACAGAAGGGTCTCAGGTTCAATTCCCAGTGGGTTGCAGGTTCAATCCCCACCCTGGTTGTGGTATGTGCAAGAGGCAACAAATCAATGTATCTCTCTCACTTCGAGTTTCCCTCCCTCCTTCCCTTCCTACCTCCCTCCTTCTCTCTCTCTCCCCTCCCTCCCTTCTTCCCTCTCTCCTCCTCAGTCCCTTCCACTCTCTCCAAAAACATCAATGGAAAAAATATCCTTGGGTGAGGATTATCTAACTAACTAACTAACTGACTAACTAACTAAAGTAAGTAAACCTCTTGGTTACCTATAATTGGAAGAACTTTCTAAGGGACCTGCAGTTTCACCTGCTCGTTTGTTTTTCAGTGTCCTACTTGTCTTTGCCCCATGAGGATTTCTCACACTTTCTTGCAGGTTCTCCTGTGCATTTGAAAAGATCTCTGCTATGGTTCGGTGAGCATTTCTAGGTACTTTTTAGGTAGTTGGGAGGCGTTTCAGTTTGCCTAGCATCTGAAGTCTTTTCTGCTTCCATTCTTTCCCCTTCCATTCCAGTCTTACAAGAGCCATCGTGATCTTTTAAAAAATAAACGTCGTCTTGTTTTCACTTGCATACAACCCTTCAGCGGTTTCTCATAGCTCCCTGCTAAGTATGATATTGTTTTGTCAATGCTTTTTATATCCCACAATCTTTCCCATTCTCTTTTATAATCAGCATCACTTTCCCTTGGGGAAAACTTCTTCCATTTTATATTGTCCTGGGGCTGTCAGTCAAGGTGCCTCCCCTTCTCCTTTCTTCACCCTTCACCCTCATTCTAGCTGCAGCATAGGAACAAGGCCCGGGTTAGGCTAATCATTGTACCATATCCTGGTAGACACAGTGATTGGTTCAATATCTAGGCATGTGACCCAGGTTGGGTCAATCAGAGTATTTCCCTGATTTTTTTTCTAAATGGAGATGGAGGGGTAACTTTCTCTTCCTTTCAGATTGTAGTTGGAAAGCTATAGGTCTGGTAAAAATCGGTGACTGTTTTCTTGCCAGATTGACAGAATCTGTCAGTGCAGGAGAAAATTAGGCCAACTAATAAGAAATGCAGAAACAAGCAGAGATAATTAATTAGTTGAAAAGAAAGTCTTGATTATTTGAGCTCCTGGATCCAGCCATACCTGAAGCTTTAACTTCAGACTTCCCAACTATATGAACCAAACATTTTTCACTTAAATTAGTTTGCATTTGGTCTTTGCCATATGAAACAAAAAAAGACTTGACCAAATACGGGACCAAATCCTTAACATGGCATTGGAAGGCCCTGTGAGATCTGGTTGCTGTCTAACTCTTAACCCTCTCCTCACAACACTCTTTTTCTCTTTTGATGGCTCATCAGTATGTAACTTCACTTCTTCAAATGTGCCAGACTCCTTCCTGTCTCAGGGTCTTCACACATGTTGCTCTCTTAAGTCACTTTGCTTGGCTAATTCCTGCACATCCTCCAGGTGTCTGCACGTATATCATGTGCTTAGGGAAGACTTTCCTGACTGACTAACTGACTAGGCCAGATTCCTCCTCTCCCCTCTGCATTACATACGTCCACAGCACCCTGTGCTTTTCCTTGTAGACACTTATCACAGAAATAATGGGCACATTCTTGTGTGCAATCCCTTGTTGATAGCCCATCTGCACAATAAGCCTCATGAGGTTAGGGACCATTTGTCTGGATCATCATTGTGTGTTCAGTGTGTAGCCCAGTGCTTGGTACAAAATAGGTGCTCGGTAAATACTCATCAAGTGAAAAAAAAAAATGGTTCAGTATTTGACTTGGAAGCCCATGCTTTCCATCTCCGTGGGCTTTGTTACCCAATAAAGAAACGCTGGCAGCCTCCATTCCTTATGTGGCTGCAGAAGGCTCCCTGGGGGGAGTGGAGATCCTGCCTTGCCATTGGGTCAGGTATCCTGAGCTGGATGTCGGCCTGGCCAGCCTGAGTGGACCTTGCTCCCAGGAGATGGCAGTGTTGTGCAGTCTCTGACTCTCCACGGCTCCCACGTAATTTCACTTTCCTGAGGCCCTGGAGCTACCAGGCTGGACCTTGACCCCCTCCTGGCCTGGCAGCCAAAATCCATGGCCCTTTGAAAAGAGCCGTGTGTACAAAGCAACTCAGAAGCAGAGCCTTTGTTCCAGAGGCTGGCAGTCCCTCCAGCCAAGATAAACAAGCCCCGGATTGATTGATGGATCTGGTTTGGTCCCTGTACACGTGGCCCCACGTGTGCAAGAATTCCATCTTTCTCAGGGTGGCTCCCAGGCTGCCTGTCACCTTCATGCTCTGCAGTCTCAGGAGAGAAGACGCAGTCGGTACCTCCTGGGGCTGTGGAAGGTTCTTCCTACTCATAATTTCTCTCAAATCCAGAGGCTGCTACTGAGGGTGCAAAATAGCACAATTCCTAACGCGGATCCACAGGTAAGCAGTTCAGATCCTGGCTCTAGCACTTACTGGGTGACTCTTGGATAAACATCTCACTTTCTTACAATAAAAGGATAGTAATACCTACTTTTCAGGCTTGTGCTGAGTGATAGAGCCAACAGTGTGGAGACCTCCTGGTTTCCTGCCTAGAGCATAGTAGATGCTTAGTAAACATCAGTTCCCTTCCTTCTCCCTCTCCCTCTGCCATCCCCAGCCCCGTGGGGCCATGTGTACAGGGAGAAAACACGAGAAAGCCTGCTCTGTAGGTTTTTACTGGCAAAGTCTAAAAACAACAACCTTCTTCACTTCCCCCAAGCACCTTCCTATCCCCATTGTGACTCTAAAGCCAGATTAAAAAGTGCCCCAGGTCATTGGAACAGACGCCAGTCAGATAATCCGCATCATGGTCCCATCCCGTGCTCTGCTGGGGGGAACCAGGTGCTCCTGGGAACCCGGCAATCTCCCCGGGCCCAGAGGCCTTGGCTCCTTTTCAGTTCATTTCTTTCTTTTGTGGTGGAGCATCTGGGCCGCGGAGCTGGAAGTGTTTTGGCCCTGGTGCGGGGGCCCTTATCTCCGGGCTGTGTGAGCCCCATTCCTGCCATGTCAGAACCCATTAGAGGCCACTCCGCTGAGGCTTTTGAAGGAGTAATCGGTTTGTAGAGGGAAGGGGCCGTGCCAAGCCAGGCCAGATGGAGTAAGTAATGAAGGCCCCAGATTAATCTCACTTGTCTCTTTTTTCCAATATGAAGGCTCAACCCAAGGGCTTGGCAGTCTCAAGACAAATTATACTTGTCAGCTTCAAAGCACAAGCTCCCTTCCAAGTCAGCATGTTTGTGCTTTCTCTTTCTCTCTCCCCGTCTCCTTCTCCCTCTCTCTTGAAATAAAAAAACTGGAGTAAAAAATGGGGTGCATATGAAATGCTGTGACATTTTTGCATCATCGTTAATAATAAGAGCTTCCATCAGACATTTACTAGGCAACATACTGAGTCCTCTACCTGCGTTCAACTCATTCATTGCTCAGCATAACCCTACAACACAGGAATATCCTAGTAGCCCCCTCTTACAGATTAGGAAACTGAGGCTCAGAGAAGATGACTAACTCAAGGTGATACAGTTAGTAAACGGAGCAGCAAGGTTGCAAACCTAGGTTTGTGTTACTCCAACCAGCACACTGTACAACGCGTTCTTTAGTTTTCAGAGCTGCTGATCTCCCTGATTTAAATCTGTGCCTGAAGGGAGAATCCAGCTCCGAAGCCAAGCACGCATTTCCTACTCCTTCCCATTGTTAAAAATGCCCCCTGGAGTCTTGGGCTGACAGCGAGGAAGGGGTAAGGATTGGGTTCCCAGAGAGGCACTTCCCGAGGTGTACTTAATAAAATGCTGGTCTTGGAGATGTATGGGAACAACGACCCCGTGGCTACATAAATTTGGGGAGTACATGCTATAAATAACGGATCCCTCTAGAGTCATAAGGCATGTGAGCAAGCAAGAAGTTCTGAAGGTTAAAAATAACACCCAAATCTGATGAGCTTTGTTTTACCCACTGTCCCCCCCAAATTATTTTTCCCAGTTATGTTTTCCAAGGCACACCTAGGAACATCCATGGAACTGAGTCCTGCGCCAGAGCCCTGCTGCTTAATGCGTTGTGCTCAGACCAACCCAGCAGCGTCACCTGTGTGCTCACTAGAAATGCAGAATCTCAGGTCATGCCCCAGAACACCCCCCCCCCTGCCCCGAGGTGATGTGAAGGCCCTAACATCTGGGAAGTTCTGCTCTGGGTCAGAGTATCCACACTGAGGTCAGTAGACTAGGTAGCTCACCAGGTATATAGGTCTCATCTAGTCACGCAATGATGTCAACACAGATGTTGTACATTTGTTTTGTTTGTTCATTTTGCGTTGACCATTCGTAAAACTAGATTAGAAAAAGCTAGTTTCTATCTTGTCCAAATAGCCCCACAACTGAACATAAGATGGCATGGAGAAAGAATGCCCTTTTTACCTGGGCCTGCCAGTAAATTTTTGGAAATTCCTCCTTAAGAAGAGTTAGCTCTATGAAGTGTGGTTTTCTCCTTCATTTCATACATGCTTGCTTCAGCACTGAGTTCTTATCATTTTGGATAAAAATCCAGATGTCATCCTGGCTGGTGTGGATCAGTTGGCTGGGCATCCTCCGGTGCATGGAAAGGTTGCCAGTTCGATTCCCACTCAGGTCACATGCCCCCGGTTGTGGGCTCAGTCCTCGGTAGGGGGCATGCAGGAGGCAGCGGATTGATGGTCCACTCTCACATAAATATTTCCCTTTCCCTTTCTCTCTCTGAAAAATCAATTTTTAAAAATCTTTTTAAAAACCCAGATGTGTGAGCTGAGCCAGATCTGGCAACCCCACCATCTGCCACGCTCACAGCCCTGCCCAAGTGAAAGTGCTCTGCCCAGAACCCCTGAGGGAGAGTCAGCCCTATGTGCCACAGCAACCCGGGCTGCGCATGCCTCCCAAATTTCAGTCGGGCTGGGGCAACTGGGCCTCAGATGGGCACTTGATTAGGGCAGCCAACCTATTCGTTGACTAGCAAATGGATGTGTCCTGGGGCAAACTGCAAACTATTAAAAGCAGTGGCTGCCTAAGCTAAAAGGCTCTAATACAGAGAAGTTGGACAGGACATGGGTGGGCTAAGTGTAAGCCAGCATCATAATAGAGCAGAAGCTGTGAAGGGGCAGAGGCTGTGAGATGCGGACGAGATATAGCAGAGGAGGAGAAGGGTGAAGAACAGAGCAGATGTGCGCATGGCTGGGCATGCTTGACGGCAGCAGTGGGCAACGACTCATACCTGGTATTGGTTTCCTGTGGCTGCTGCAACAAGTGACCACTAACTCGGTGGCTTAAAACAACAGAAATGTATTCTCTCATAGTCCTGGAGTGCAGAAATTTGAAATCTTGGTGTCTTTAGGCCATGCCCCCTTTCTTGCCCCTCCCATCTTCTGGTGGCTGCCGGCTCTCGTTGGCTTGTGGTGGTGTTACCTGAAAGGAAACTTGGCCCTGAGCCCAAAGTGTGTGGGTTCTTGACTTTGAGCAGGAAAGATTTCACGGCACGAGTCCAGGTGGTTTTGAGAGCACATTTATTAAAGCTGGGACAGTGAAACAAGGAAGGGTGTAGCATAGAAGAAGCAACAGGAGAGCTGCTCTGGCTCACTGAGAAGTTAGAGCAAAGGGGGCCTTGGAGACAGGTTCAGGAGGTGATCCCGGGATCAGTGGCCACTTCCCTGGTTGCAAGTCTGCTGGAGACCCTTAGATGTTAGGAGATGCAGGCATGTGGGGCAACATGACAGGGAAGAAAAGAGCATGGGCGTGCTCCTAGGAGGGATCACCTGTGCTGGGACCTTCGTTTTTGAGGGTTCTTAAAGGCTGGGAGTTTAGGGGAGTTCTTAGGGGAGATTTCAGTAAAATGTTCACCAGCTTTTCCAGGTGTGCCGTTTCAGAGTGACGGTCTTCACTGATGGGTCAGCGTCGGAGCAGGGAGTCATTAGTCGTTGGTCAGTGCAGCTGGTCCTGGCGTCACCCACCTGGTTTTGCTGCTTTTCTGGGCCCGGAGCTGAAATGCAACTGAAGCCTGGATGTTATCGCTAAGGAGGAAAGGTCAGGGGGTCTAACCTCCATGGCCAGGGATATGCCAGGGGAGGAAAGGCCACCATGGGGTGAGGTCCGGTGCCAGTGTTGCCCCTTACTAGACACCTGGGGCTTTCCACCCTGGTGACCTTCTGTATCTGGCTGTGAATTGCTCAGACGGTTTGTTAAGCTGTCTCAGTTTCCCCATTCCACTTGCCAGGGAATGTTCCTGGCTTCTTACTGTCCTGCCTCAGTGGCATCACTCCGACCGCGGCCTCCTTGGTCACATTGCCTTCTCCTCTGTGCCAAATAACCTTCTCTCTCTCTCTCCTAAAAGACACTGGTAATTGCATTTAGGGCCCACTGGGATCACCCAGAATAATCTCCCCACCTGAAGATCCTTAATTTAGTCGCATATGCAAAGTCCCTTGTCCAATTAAGTAACAGCTATAAACTGATTTTGTATTCCTCCCCTGCCCATCTCCCCCATTCTTATGTTGAATATCTAATGCTCAGATATTCAACTATATTTGGAGGTAGCTTTTAGGAGGCAATTAAGTTTAAAGGAAGACATCTGGGTGAGGTCCTAATCGGATGGGATTGGTGGCCTTAGAACAGTGGTTCTCAACCTTGGCTGCACACTAGAATCACCTGGGAATCTTTTTAAAATCCCGATTTCTGGGCCTCGTTCTCCAGAAATTCTGTTTCTTTGTTACTAATGTTGTGGCCCCACTCCATAACAAAGAAACAGAATTTCGGGCAGATGAGGCCCAGAAATCAGGATTTTAAAAAGATCTCCAGGTGATTCTAATGTGCAGCCAAGGTTGAGAGCCACTGCCTTAGAAAAAGAAAAGAGAGGACTCTGTGAAAAGCCCGTGGAAGGCCGGAGAGAGCCGGCATCTGTCTGCCAGCAGGAAGAGAGCCCTCACCAGGGACCAAGTCCACCAGCATCTTGATCGTGGACTCCCAGCCTCCAGAACCGTGAGAAATAACTTTCTGTTGTTGAAGCCGCCCGGTGTGCGGTCTTCTGTTATGGCAGCCTGAGCTGGAAGAGAGGGGGCTCTGTAAAAAGCCCGTGGAAGGCCAGAGAGAGCCGGCATCTGTCTGCCAGCAGGAAGAGAGCCCTCACCAGGGACCAAGTCCACCAGCATCTTGATCGTGGACTCCCAGCCTCCAGAACCGTGAGAAATAACTTTCTGTTGTTGAAGCCGCCCGGTGTGCGGTCTTCTGTTATGGCAGCCTGAGCTGGTAGTGGTTCCAGGTGCCATTAGGATGTGATATCTTTGGGGGTCATTATCCAGCCCACTGCTCACCTCAAGCTCAGGATCCTCCCCTGGGGGTACAGTGGCTTTCCAGTGTCTGTTCACGCTCAAGTCTGGGGTCAGCGCTTCTTGCTTGCTTTTTGTGTTCTGTTTGGAGGCTTGGAGCAAGTCTCTGTTCTTTGTGATCCAAAGTCCAGCTGACCCAAAAGACTTCTACAGATTTATACAATGTGTTAGAGGAGACCAGTTGTCCTAAATCTCACCTCTCCTCTAAAGCAAAATTCCAGTATTTCATTCCTCCATGACACACATTGCCCTCAGCCTATATTTTTCTTTTAAAATGAGCATACCCCTGGGAAAGATAACAGATTAAGCCTATGTCCGTCAGAGTTCAGTCAGGAAATGGAACTCAATAGAGAGGATTTAATTCAGAGAATTTGTTACGGAGGTGTCTGAAGGGCAGAGGAAGGCAAGGTGACCCAGAAATGAATGAATTTACGAGGAGATGGTCCCACCGGAGTCCCTGGTGGGAGCTGGATCCTTGGAGGAGGGGCTGTCTGAGGGGCCACAGGCCTGGGTCATCAGGTAAGAGCCCACAGCAGTGGCTGCCTGACAAGAGCCAAGACCATAAGAGAAGGGTGCTCCATAGGAAGTGGACCCCAGAGGAGATACAACTAGAGGTGCTGCCTGGAGCCAAGAAAGGGAGTAAACACCCTGGCTTCTCCCCTCATTTTTCACTAGTGCCTCTCCTTTTCTGAACTCGGCCAGAGTCTGGTGGACAAAGGAGCCTGAGAAACATTTGCAGGGATGGCCATGAGATTCAGGATAGAGCAGGAGACGGGTGAGAGTAGATCAGAGAGCCAGTATACGTCTCCCTAACATTTAGCAGAGTGACTGGCACAGAGCTAGGTACATGAGAATTAACGTTGAATTGAAATAATCATTTGCAGCCCTAGCTGGGTTGGCTCAGAGGATAGAGCGTCGGCTCATGGACTGAAGGATCTTGGATTTGATTCCGGTCAAGGGCACGTACCTCAGATTAGGCTGGATCCCTGGCCCTGGTCCGGGCTTGTGTGGGAGGCAACCATTCGATATATCTCTCTCACATCAGTGTTTCTCTCTCTCTGTCTCTCCCCCTCCCTTCCACTCTCTAAAAATCAATGGGAAAATATCCTCGAATGAGGATTAACAAAAAAAATAATCATTTGCATTCCTCCTATGTCAGTTAACTCATTATCTCTCTCTATCCAAGCATTATTGGAGTTTACTTTCAATGTCATGAGCATGTGAAACTAAAATTGAAAAAAATTGTGCTAAAAACTTAGGCTGGGGACAGATTTATTTTATTAAAAAATAGTTTAATTTGTTTTTTCTAGAGAGAGGAAGAGAGAAACATCTATTTGTTGTTCCACTTATTTATGCATTTGTCGATTATTTCTTATGTGTTCCCTGACAGGGAATTGAACCCACAACCTTGGGGTATTGGGACGACACTAACCAACTGAGCTAACCGGGCAGGGCTCAATTTTATTAATCTTACCTTGTGCCAGGCACTGTGGTAAGCACTTTCTATGGATAATTTCACTTAATCCTTAGAACAAGTATTAGGTTGAACCATATGGAATTGTTATTTCTATAGGTCAAAATGGTTCAATAGTGAAATTTTCATATGCTTCTGTCCTATACATAGGTTAGCTCTTATTATTGTTATTCTTATTATACGGAGGGAAAATCTGAGATGTGAGAAGGTAACCTAACCATGGACTCAGAGTCCTGTGCTTCTCAAACTGTGTTGCAGAGGAATCACTGGGGACCTTGTTAAAGTGCAGATTCTAACTCAGTGCGTCGGGGAGGGGCCGAGACTCTGCATTTCTGCTAGTTCCCAGGTGGTTCCTGCTGGTCTGTGGACCACATACTCTGAGTAGCAAGGAACCCCAGAGGAGATGCAACTATGATTAATTGATAGATGCAAAAGGAATAATTAATAGCCGATGTGAGCTTACCTGACCCTTAGAATTGAAATCAGGGGATCAGGTAAAAAGACTACCAAACAAGTCTGTACGATATTAATTTTTTAGAATGGGACTTTTCTTTCATTCAGCTTTATTGAGTGCCTACTATGCATTGAACATACGCTAGAAGACTCCCCTCCCCTTCCTCCCTCCTCTCGCTCTCCCTCCAACCCTCTTCCTTTCTTTCTTCCTTCTGTTTTTGCTTTCATCTATCTCCCCCCCCCCCCCCCACCACCACCACTGCCCCCTTCTCTTTTCCCTTTGGCTGCTATTATATTAATTTTTTTTTCAGATGCAAGTAACAGAAAGTGATTGGGTTTTTTTTGAGTCAGAAGAGAAATTGGTTGGAGGACTATGCAGGCTCACAGAATTTCCAGAAAGTCTGGAGGACCACACTTGAACAACAGGTGCTAGAACCAAGACAGTTCCCGAAGGCCAAGAAGCCAGAGCCCAAGCCCATGGCTAGAGGGAGCTCTGCTGAGACACTGCCTCCTAGTGCAGGCAGGGCCACTCGGCCAAAGATGTCCCTCGCTCCCCACAAAGCTGCTGGTAGAAAACCATTGTAATGACCGTTCACTTTCCCACCATCCCATGAGGAGTCCAAGTCCAGGGCGAGAGTGTTCAATTGGCTGATCTTGGGTCATATGCCAGACCAGGCTGCCGGGGGACCAGGAGGGGGTGGGGCACTGCCAGGGGCGGGCTACCACAGCGGCCTTGCCTTAATGTGAAGGGGATTTATGCTGGACAACCTGAGTGCGCATGTCCCTGCAGCTATGCAGGGCTGGGCTCCTTTGGTGAGCCTTTTAGAAAAGCGAAAATATCTCAGCTGCCCGATGATGACTGAGAACCTCAAGGAAAAAAGTGAAAAGTACAGCCTGCACACCCAAGAGGCTAATGACCACAGTTTAAACAACACCGGGATTTTTTTAAATCTGCTCAACTGCAGGAGAAAGGGAGGAAGGAAAAACAGTTTTTACCCTGATTTAGAATCTACTGATGAAAGTTCCCAAGCACTTGCTGATGACTACATGGTTCTGTAAGCCAAGCGGTTCTCTGTAGTTCACTGTGAGCAGAGGGGCTTGTAGGAAATGTCTGTCTTTCCTTTCTCCCCATTCCCTCCCTCTCCCCGCCCCCCTCCTTTTTTTAATGCTTTCATTAATTTATGCATGTATGTATTTAACAAACTTTTCTTGAGTACTTACTATGTCTCAAGACCTGTGCTAGGCGCAGAGGAAATGAAGATGAACAAAATAGAATTCCTTAGGGGGATCTCTGAGCGCATGAGATGGTAGGATATGATCATGATAAAACGAAACTATTGTACAGTTAGTGCTGGATGGTTCCGGGAATCGGGGAAATGTTTTATTTAGGTGAATAAAACGTGTCTACCTCCAATTGGCAGTTTTACTATTGAAAACAAAATGTTCTTAGCTGCAAAGGCGTTGGGATGTTTTCCAGGCAAGCAGCTCCCAGCCTTCACTTAACAGAGCCCATCACCCATCATTTGTCACCAGTAGGGGGCGACAACACAATAGATTAAAACGGGTCTACGGAGAAGAAAACCTACAGGAAGCATTTAACCTCCTCAAGTAGAAGCCGGCAGTAAAAAATAATTATATCTTTTCTTGTAGAAAGCTGTTTCAAAACTTTACAGTCTGTTCTCAGGGAGTAGGTCCTTATGTTATTGAGGAAGGAAATTCACATAAAATAATCAGGCCCAGAATAAAATCAATGGGATATAGGCTATAATTACAAGAGCCTTGGGGACCAAAAACCTAACAAAAATATTCTTCGGTGTTAAAATATAATGTGTCTTTATGGACCAATTGATTAGCAGTATTTATAGAGCAACTACTTGGTGGTGTTCTAGGAACTGGTATGGCATTCAAAGAAGGCAACCTATCTTCAAAAGAAATGTAAATTTTAACTTTTTAAACTGAGCACATGACAATAAGATTAACGTTTTTGGTCTCAGATCTACTTTATATGGTGTTGAAAGCAAAGGAGTCTTCAACTTTGGTTTGCTTGCTTCCACAAACCTCTCCGTATTCAAGAAAATATAAAATTATTTCCATCGTTGAGTTGTCTCATTAATCAATCAATTAGTCAGTAGTGCACAAGTACCCATGTGTTGGAAAACAGATAGATCCTGAGATCTCAAAGGCATGTTTTCTGTCCAGAAGTCACTTACAATCCAGCTAGAAAAGTAAAACATGGGGACAAACATGCTGTTTAATAAGGAGGGAAAGATCCAGAGGGGTGGTTTGGATGGACAGTCAGGGTGACGGAAGACTGTGTACTATGGGGATAAAGTGTGGACTTCCGGTGAGCTGGCACCCTGACTCTACCTGTGGTGGGGGTGGGGGGTGGGGGCTGGGCAAGTCTTCACCCTCACCAGGAAGTCTACAGGGCTCTAGAGACAGAATACTGGGTTTGATTCTGGAACAAGACCCTTATCTCTGTGGGAACTTGGGCAAGTTCACCTCTCTGAGCCTCAATTTTCTTGTCAGTCAGGTGGCAAAGATAGTAAGAGTGCCAACTTAGTGGACTGGTTGTGTGGATAATCTAGATAACCCATGAAAAGTATTCAGTCCATGGTCTGGTGCATTATGAGATTGTGTTATATTTATGGTATGCCTCCGTTTCTTTTTCATTGGCTCACATTTCATAGGGCTATTGCAAGGATTAGGTGTAATGAAGGATGCAAATTAGTGAGCATAGTTTTTTGGCACATGACAAATATTCAAGAACTCCTGTGAGTGAAAGAGATCACTTCATGCCAGTGGGGTCAGGGGAGGTTTCTGGAAAAAGGGAGTTTTGAAGGATGGATATGGATTTTGGAAAGAAAACAGAAGGAGGCTTTGTAGGCAGGGGCACACACACATAGGCAAGGCCTGGAGATGGAAAGATGAAAGGCGTGCTCAATAGAGAGTAGGGTCTCTGAATGGAGCACTTGATCAAATCGGAATCTTAGAAAGGACATCAGATCCGAGGATTAGATTCAATTTTGGCAACAGCCAAACTTGTTGCTAGGTCATGAGACAAATCACTTCAACAAGCCACTCCTCTCTCTGGGTCTCAGCTTCTGGGCTAGAAGGCTTGGACAGGAATGATCCCTCATCGGAGACTCTTCCAGGGCTAACATTCTTTTCTTACATCCAAGATTGGTCCACAGAGGATCAAAATACATATGTGAGCATACATGTTTATCCAACTCCAGAGGACTTTGGAATTCACGTGCGAATATTTCAGGGCTTACACCAGGAAGCAAAGTTTCCTTGAAGTTGTTCATTGATTTTTTTAATTCCTCCAGCCTTCTATTCTTCCATCAAGTGTTTACTGAGTACCTACTATGTGCAAAAACACTGCTCTAGATGCCAGGGATTTTTTCCCCGCTAAAACCAATCTCTGACCATGTTATAGCCCTGCTTCGATGCTTACAATGAATTTCCACTGCCAAGTGCAAACTCCAGGTCACACACACCATGTACTTGCCCATCTGCATGCTTTTGTTTGTGCAATTTTCCTTCTCTGGATTGTCCCTCCTAGTGACCCAGATGCTTTTGAAATGTCCCTTCCTCTCTGAAGTTGTCAGCAAACCTGTCGAAGTTCCCATCCCTGCCCTACACTGGCATATTCTCTGTTCTCTGTGCTTATACAACACGTTGTGTCACCTCTGTTACTGCACTTGTCGCTATGTGTGTTAGTTCATTGTTTGTGTAGGTTTTCTCCTACTAGATTTTGAATCCAGTGAAGCAGGAACAGTATTTTATTCATCTCTGAAACCTCAGCACCTAGCATCCTGCTTGGCACCCGAGAGATAATTAGCTATGTGATGAATTCACTGGTTGAAACTTTGGAAATGGATGAGAATGGTAATATGAATAATGACAACAATAGTAACTACTTTATAGCACATATTTCTTAATATAATGAACTCTGAGGCAAGAGCTTTATTTATATCCATGATCTGTTTAGTTTTCAACCCCATGATGTCCGGGAGGTAGGGGCACGGAGGACTGGCGGGGTGCACGGTGTCTCTGGAGTCAGAGAGCCGGGGTTTGAATTCAGCCCCTAAGTACGCTGTGTACTTCTGCTCTTCGTGCCCTTCATAAGAGGGTTTACTAGTACCTAAGAGGGCAAGTGGAGCTAAATGCTCTCTCTGTTTGCAAAGCCAACGAGCTGCATCTGCCTGGGGGAGGGGGTACCTTTTCTATCTGTAGAAAAAACGCACCCCGTGGGCAGGCGCTGGCCTCATCTGGCCCCACCCCTTGCCAGCTTGGCCTTGCACAAGTTTCTTAACTCTGCTTTTTGCCTTGACTTCCTCATCTGTACAATGGAGTTATAGCACCGCCATCCTCAGAGGGTTCTTGTTAGGGTGAGGTGGGACAATGTGTGATATGCTT
Source organism: Myotis davidii (assembly GCF_000327345.1). Classification (NCBI taxonomy): domain Eukaryota; kingdom Metazoa; phylum Chordata; class Mammalia; order Chiroptera; family Vespertilionidae; genus Myotis; species Myotis davidii. The sequence goes on from NW_006297573.1 coordinate 1,780,700, forward strand.
GAACCCATCTAACATATGCATTCGATAAATACTAGCTATTGAGAATAGCAAGAGAAGAGAGTTGGCAGAGAACAGAACATGGGGCATTTCTCCATTCAGGAGCCTCGGCAAGAATCAGGAGAGAAAAGGACTGAAGACGAGCAAGAGTTTGAGGAAAAGGTGATTAGGTGTTCAGTGCTTCTGAGAGATTAAGCTGGAAGAGGCTGAGGAAAAATCCCCTGAATTTGACTGTGAGAGATCGTCAATGACCTCTGAATGAAAAATAACAGAATAGCAGAGGAGAGGACACCGGATTGCCGTGTGTTAGGGAATCAATGAGTGATAGGGTAGCTTTAGAAGAATGCAGCATGGACACACAGCCCACTCACACATACTTTATTTAAAGAGATAGGCATCCCCTTCAGAAGGCCCGATCAATGGAGCTCTCGGGGAACATGGACACCCCTGGCCCCACCTGAACCCTAAATGTGTTTAGAGAAATCAGGCAACCTCTCCAGACCCCCGGAATGACAAGGAGGACTCATTGCCCCAACTACCCAGCTTCTAGATGGAACCATCTTTAATGTAGAGAGAGGAGAGCTGAATGGTTTTGTTTTGTTTTGCTTTTTTGTTCTTTAAGCAGAGGACAGTCAACAGAATGCAAGTACAAAATAGACAGGGGGATGGGATCAAGGACCCAGGTGAGTTGATTCATCCTAAACAGGGAGGGAGGGTATGGAAAACACAAGGGTGAAGACACATAGACGGCAAGGATATAGCAGAAGGAAGTTGAAGGACCATACAGGTGGCCTGTTTTCTTAGAACAGAAAGAGGCAAGTTCTGCTGAGAATGTGATGAGTGAAAGGCGAAGGCCTTTGAATGAAAATGCTGTCTTGTCTGCATCTTCATCAGCCAGGATAGGTTACATGCTGGGACAGACAACCCCTGAGTTTGAGTGGCTTAACACAATTTAAGTTTCTTTCCCCTCACATCAAGTCTGGTCAGTGTGGGTTCAGAGCGACCTTGGTTCTGTGTAGTTGTCAGCGACCCAGACTCACTCCATTTCATGGCTCCTGTGGCATCTCTGAGTCCTGTTCTGGGCTGTCTGCATCTGCTGGCAAACACAGGACCTGAGAAGCCTGCGGAGGCTTGTGTGGGAGACTTTGTAGGTCACTCCTGGAAGTCCTGCACATCACGTTTGCTCATGTCCCACTGGCCAACCCTAATTGCAAGGGTGGCTGGGAAATATCAAACTATGTACAATATTGTCTTGTCTGCATCCTTGGTGCCTAGCACAGTGTCTGCAGTAGAGTGGGTGCTCAGTAAGCATCATGGAATAGATGCAAGGATGCATATTGTCTCATTTGTTCCTCCCCACAATTCTCTCTCCCTGTGCTCTGCTTGAGGTTCAAAAACCACATAGACCTCACGTCCCGGGTATGAGCTAACGGCTGGGCTTGTGCTTGGAGCTGTTCCTGCTGTGAGGCTGATGTGCTGCAGGGCTCCATTCATACTCTCTGCACCTGTGTGGTTGCCACCTGGGGTTGGCCTGAAGTCTGTGCTAGTAAAGCTGGTAGAGTGAAGCTGGCTTGCTCTCAGGGAGATAAAGATCAGCGTCTTTTTTTCCAAAGCCCAGTACTATAACAAGTTGAACTAATCAGTCAGGAAAGTACATTAACCGATACCTGACCTACAATTTCCAGTCCAAATATGAGCTAACCAGCCTGTAATTTTGTTAACCAGATCCCACCTGAACTATCCAGCCCTTTGCTAAACTAGCCAGTCCCAACATGATTAAAGAAGTCACTGACTGAGCTAACCATCTCGCAGTGAAGCTAACTAGTTTGGAATCGAGCTGTCGGCCACCAGTTACTACAAACTCATCTGTGTTCTACAGAGAATGATTGCAAGCCCGGACTGGGATTAATCTCCTCCATAACCTTTATAATGGCTCTTTTTATGGATACCATAAGCTCTGGAAAGGGAAGGAAAGCTGGTGATATGAGTCATAACTTCCCTAAAGGGCAAATAAAGGGCTCCTTATCAGGCTGGCAAAGCTCGCTGGCAAGCAGAGCCTGATGCAGAACTGTGTCGGGCAGGGAATGCCAGGGATATTTTTATAAACAACTCCAGAGATATCAACAATGTGGGGCTGGTGCAGAGATTCCCATATTTGCAGATGAAATTTCATGAACAAGGGTGCCCGCGAATGAGAGCGCGTGCCAACAAGCCCAAGAAGGAAGAAGGAAGCAGAGGCCGACGGTTATAAAACAAGTCACTGCTTCAGACCTGGGGAGACACAGAGGCTAGGGCCCGCGTCTCTGGCTCAGCCAGGCTGGTGCCGGGCAGCAGAGGTGAGCCTGGGGAGTTGGGTGCTGGGCGACTGTGAAAGGGGACAGCAGCCCTGCCCAGATGGAAGGGGCCATGGGATGAGGGCCCTGATGGTGAGGAGATGGACTGATCAGGGGAGCCCTCATGAAGCATGATCCCCCTCCCCCTTCTGAACCTGAAATCTGTCTGGAGAATTTGGCCATCTCTCCAGACTCCTGAGACAGCAAAGAGGATGACTTTCCTCAACTCCCCAACTCCAGTCAGGACTGCATTGAGCTGCTCACGGTAGAGCAACTCATTTCAAAGCAGTCGTCGTCCTTGTCGTTGTGCTGTCACAGGAAGTGGCCAGGCTTTGTTTAGTGAGTTCTAATCCCTCCAGTTACCTCTCAGAGCTAGTGGCTTCAGGCAATTGAATCAGGCTCTTTGTGCCTCAGTTTCTTCCTCTTTAGAACAGTAATTCTACTTTGCAGGTTAGTGAGGACTCAATGAGATTGTGCACGAAGAGTCCAACCTTCTGTCTAGAAAGCCATAGGTGCTTATTATAAATGTTCCTTCCCGCCCCTACAAGCCCTACTCAGTGCCCTCCTGGCCAGGCTTAGGCCTTAGCTCATCACAGTGGACCGGCCTCCGGCATCATTCCTGCAGAGACAGCCCTGACCAGCCTGCCCTGGCCCGTGTGGGCCTGTGATGGCTCCAGCCTGCCTGGCGGAACTTCCAGCTACTCCCAGGCTGTGATCAAGACCCAGGCCCAACATACTTATTCTTCTCTGATTCTGGGAAAGTACAGGCAGGCAAGGCACTCACATGTAAGGAGGCAGGGATGGAAGCTGGGAACCTGCACCAGATTTCACATGGGCAACCACAGCCCGCCTCACGAAAAAAGCAGTGGTAGCTGGGGGCCCACACCTTCGTGTCTGTACCTAATAGCATTCAGTTCTGCAGAAGGAATATTCTGAAATTCTTGACTTAAAGAAGGGCTGAAATCCAGGCGCATTTATGAGCTGAGCAGGTATGAATGAGAGCTTGTTCATGGGCAACCAGGGAGCATTCTGCATTCTGGAGTCAGGCTGGGATGGTGTTGATTGTGGTCCAGGGAACCTTTAGCACATGCAAAGGCCGAAGCTAGTGTTTACTGGGGGGAGGGGAGAATCTCTGGGTTTCCTTTCCCAGCACCTCCATGTTAGAATTGGAGAACCCCAACCTTTCTTCTTGACCCCATCTCCTCCTCTTCTACCTACTTGAACTCTCCAAGCATTAGCACCTGGAGTCTTGTTCCCACTCTTCCTCCTGCCGGGGGCTCTTCCCTCACCTCCTCAGCACTCCCCTTATCAGAGAGCCTCTGACTGATTACCCTTTATAAAATGGCAGTCCATTTCGGGCATCCTCTATTTCCTTATCACGATGTTTTTTCTTCTTAGAATGTAGCACCAGGCCTATTTGTTTATCACCTGTCTGCCCCCACTGGAATGCAAGTCCACAAGGGCAGTATCTCCTTTTGTTCACTGCTGTCTTCTCAGTTTCTAGAACAGCCAGATTCGTAGTAGGCCTTTCATAAATACTTGGTGGATAGATATTGAAATTGACTTTCAGTTTGGTCTGTTGTCAATATAGTGAATTAGATAGAAAGTTGTCCTTAGTTACATTATACAGATGAGAAAATTGAGGTTCAGAGAGGTTCAGTAACTGCTCAGGGTCATCAACTAGTTAGAGACAAGGCCAGAACCAGAACCCAACTACCCCGAGTCTCAATCTGATGCACGTGCTACTAGCCACTTGTGTCTCCTTAATTCTTTAGCCTTTTTTTCCCCCCAAAGAGAGCCTATTGCATTGCCTTAAAGACCACCCTTCAATGGAGTGCTGACTCCATTTTAGCACATGCAAAAGTCCAAGCTAGTGTTTACTGTGGGGAGGGGAGAATCTTGATTGATTTTGCTCATGGACTTGTAAGAAAACAGAATCTAGAGGTAATAGGCAGACTAGGGTTTTTTAGTAAAAATCACTCTTCAGTTCACCCAGCCTCTTCTCTGAACTGTGTTTATTTCAGGTCTCATGCAGAAAATATACGCACTAAAAAACAAATTTAAAATAAACGATAAGTGAGTTAGAAACTGCCCAGGGCTGTCACGAACTTATGCTCCATGCTATGTGGGTTTTGAGTAAATATTTGCTTTGCAAGCCAAGAAGCAAAATGTATTTACTGAGGCAATCTCCGGCTGAAGGGCACATATGCTACTTCTGGGATTTGGCACAATTTCTCCAGAGAAGTGTGTCTCAGCACCATGGAGTTCAGAAAAGGGGAGGCAACTTGGCATCATGAGACCTAGGTTCCCCTTTGTGCTCTGCTCTTCTCTTGTTGGGTAAATTGGGGCAACTTATTGCCCTCTCTTGACCTTTAGCAGAATCCTATGACTTTAAGAGAGAATGTCAATAGTTTTCTTTTCAAAAATTAATTAATTTATTTTTATATGAGAAACATATAAAAGAGAGAGAGGGAAACATCAATTCAAGAGGGAAACATTGAGCAGTTGCCTTTGGCACTCCGACTAGGAACCGAGCCTGCAACCTGGGCATGTGCCCTGACCGGGAGTTGAACCAGCAACCTTTTGGTGCATAGGATGACACACACAGAATGACGCTCAACCAACTGAGCCACACAGGCCAGGGTAAATGTCCATAGTTTTCTAATCAGCATGTGATTCAAATGAGAGAGAGAAAGATGTAACTTAGCAATCCGTTTCTTCTGTCTTTTCCACCACGTTGACTCTTTTTCTTTCTTCTTTTTTCCCAACTCAAGCATCTCTTTTTCTAAGAGTGTGTAACCTATGCTAGAACATTCTGAGAGTTATTGCTCTCTTCTTCAACAAGCGCTAGTACCTGTGTCCAGGGCCCTCTGGGCTCATGGAGTGGTTGACTATGTGGCTTCTCTGTCTGAAAACATCCCTCATCGAATCCCACCATGGTGGAGACTCTCGGTGAACACAGTCATTCAGCAACTTATTGACCTTCTGTCACAGGGACACGCTAGGGAACAAAGCTCAGTCCCCACCCCCATTAAACGTGAGGTCTGGTGATGGAGAGATAGTTAAGGATCAGATGCATTTCGTGCTCCCATGACACAACTGCAGGCAGCTATATTCATAGGAGGCCCAACCAACTTGTTCCTCCATCTTCAAGGGCATGATTCTGGCAAAACCTTTCCTAATTAAATGAGAGCTAAACCAAGATGTGCAATGGGGAGAATAGGACGTATTCAGGCAAAGGGTGCAGAGAGAGGAAGTGTTCGAGGCTGGGTCTTGCCTCCAGCCTTGTGAGCCCCTTGAAAGAGCTTGGATTTTGTGCCCCTGGCAGTGAGGAGTTTCTGGAGCCGCAGAGTGTCACAGCCAGATTTTTATTATAGAAAGGTCACGGTCACTGTGGTGCGGCACCCTCCCTGGAGAGAGACAAGGAGGGCCAGAGGCTGGGTGGCTGGGTAAGAGCTATAATTGTGCAGAAGGATCTTTGCCCTCTGAGAGCAGGTCTAGGCTTTGGAACTTCTAGAACAAGTTGTGGCTCCTATCCTTTCTTAGACCACCATTGTTCCTTTTCTCCACGAAACACAGCCTTCTTAAAGTTTATTTCAGTACGTTCTGGGGCTTATGTCACATTAGAACCATAGGCTCCAAGCCCTTTGAGCATGAGGGCCCTTAGTGGAAGTAAGATGCTCCACCCCCACATCACAGTCATTGTGCTCTCAGTATCTGTTACGTTAGAAAGTACCTAAAGCACAAAGCCCCTGTAAATGTAAGCACACTTGGAAAGTATGCCTGTGTATATGTGGGAGCCAGTATTTAGCCAGTCTATTGACATGGCTCTGGTAACATACGGATCCCCAGAGCCATCTGAAAGAGGTCTACATCCCCCAAGGGGTTGGGAACCACTGCGCCGGAACACGTGTGTTAAGAAGCCACATAGACATCTGTCCCCAAAGAGCAGTGCATGGCTGCCTTCTCCATAAACGGTGGGGTGCATAAACTCAGCTGGTTCTAATTGCACGGGGCATGCCATATTGTTGCCCGATGTAATGTCAATTTTTATTTATTTGTGTTGTGAAAAGCAGGCCTGATTAGACCACTTAAAACTACACAGGCTAGTTAGAGCCAGTCTGGCGTTAGTGATTTCAGCTGCCCTCCCTAAAGTCATCAGCGCTCCCCGCTCTCGGCAGGCTTGGAAAATCACAAAATAAAAATAGCCCTGAGAGTGGAAAGTTTGGGGGAGTTTGTTTAGCTTTCTTTGAAATACACTTTGTGAAGGAATAAGTCAGTCATAAGATCCCTCTTTGTGGAGTGCTTTACGGTTTATGTAATTTTCACATCCCTTTTCTCTTGTTTGATCCTCACGGAGACCCTGTGAGGTGTGGATTATTACTATCCTCATTTTACAAATGAGTCAGAAGCTCCGGAAATGGCAAGATTGGCCTAGGCCAAGACCACGTGACCAGGTAAATCTTTATTCCAAATCCTGGCCACCCCCGGCACTCCTCAGTCTCTTCTAGAGCCCTCACCCAGGCCAGCTCTTGCCTTCTGCCCTCCTCAGGGCCATCCTCATGAAGGCAGGTATCCAGGCCGTGTCTGGACAAGCACAGGCTCCATGATAGTCACCCAGCGTCTCCCTCCATATTAAGGGACCTACTGCTCAGTATAATACTTACTTACAAGCCTGTCCATGTCCCCTCACAAGCTGTTAACTCCTGGAGGGGAGGGCCTTTTAGCTTGTCATCTCTGTGTCCTGAGGGCCCAGATCGGGGTTTAGTACATAGTAGACACTCTGTAAATGTTTTCTAAACTGAAACATCATTGAAGAAGAAAGTTGGTTTTTAAAAATCATTCTTCTGTTTCATTCAGTTTCTGTCCTCACGTATGAGTTGGCCGTGGGAAGACCGATGAGAGTCTTGAAGTTATTACTTGACTCATCATTTCCCACACTGTGTTTTGAGGAGTGTTCTGAGACGCGTCCATAGATGTTCCAGAAAAATGAACAGTTCCATAGTCGTATAAGCTTGGGGAAGACTGATTCAATAAGTTCAACAGATTTTTTAAATTGCAATTTCTCTCAAAGCATAGATTCTCTTTCAGGTCTGGTTCCCTTCAAGCTCTCCTCATCTGTGTGAGTTTCAGGCATAGCTCTCCATCCTCATGATTGTTTAATGAGTCACTTTTTAAACACACACATCTGCACTCATGCACAGGCCCAGAGTTCTCAGGGCTGTTTCTCTCACGGTGTTGGCAGTTTTCAGCAAAGGGAGGGGAGTGCATGATCCTCTCCATTTTATTTTATTTTATTTTAGTTAGTTTAGTTTAGTTTAGTTTAGTTTAGTTTTGTTAATCCTCACCTGAGGATATTTTTCTATTGATGTTTAGAGAAAGTGGAAGGAAGGGGGAGAGACAGTGAGAGGGAAACATCGATGTGAGAGAGACACATCAATTGGTTGCCTCCCACATGCAACCAAGGTACATGTCCTTGACCGGAATCGAACCCAGGACCCTTTAGTCCACAGGCCGATGCGCTTATCCACTGAGCCAAATTAGCTAGGGTGATCCTCTCCCTTTTAATCTCCTGAGCATTCTACCCATCTTCGGGCCATAGACCTCCAGAGAGCTGAAAAGCTCGCTGTCCTCCACTTCCATCCCATTAGTCTAAAAAGTGCTCATGTCTCTTTTTAAAATATATTTTTATTGACTTCAGAGAGGAAGGGAGAGGGAGACAGGAACATCAATGATAAGAGAGAATCATTGATCAGCTGCCTCCTGCATGCCCCTTATTAGGGATCAAGCCCGCAACCCCAGGCATGTGCCCTTGACCAGAATCAAACCAGGACCCTTCAGTCCACAGGCCAATGCTCTATCCACTGAGACAAACCAGATAGGGCTCATATCTCTCATTTAAAGAAATATTTCCTTGACCACACCATATCCTCACGCCGTGGTTCCATTTTTCTTCTCTTTGACTTGAAACTTTGTGAACAGTCACTCAGCCAAGGTCACAACCTCTTCCTGAGGACAGTCTTCACCAAGTGAGTAATGAGAGCATGGGAATCAAGTTAACCTCCTTGCCTTAATTCAGCATTACTCTGCAGGTCCATCCAAGTTCCAGAGATCCACCCAGAATTAACTGAAAACTTTGCTATGAGTGCTCCAATACTCCAACTCCTTCCTCTGTTCAATTTTTTTTTCTTCAATGTCCTTCAAAATGTTTATTCTGAGAGTATTCCCCAATAAGTTTCCCATATGCTAATGTCTACCCCAGAATCTGCTTCCCAGGAAATCTGACCTGCAGCAGTTGGTTCCTGGAGTATCCCGAAATGCATATGTTAATATGAAATTTTTGAGCTGGACACTGGTGACAAGATGGAACTAGTGGTAGATGGAACACAGATGGCTCCTGGCACAATTTAAACATTGCAATTGTTAAAAATTTTCCCACAGTGAACTGGGAAGGTATAGAAGTATATTTCTATCAGTGGTGTGTCAGGTGTGTGGGTAATACTGTATAGAGGAAACAAGCTACAAAGAGAATGGATTGGATGGGTATGGCTTAGAATAATTGATGCTTTGGAGAAAGATAATGAAATTCTGAGGGTAAATATTCAGTAGCAAATACAGAGACTCTCATTTCCTGAAGTCTGGAAAGGAAAGAACTGAGGATCAGGCCCAGGATTTAGTTATAAGAGTAGCAGAGATTCTAAACCCAGACAAGATCACTCCATCAATGTCAAACCCTGATCAGTAAGGAAAGGGACCCTGAGATATAGCAGGAAAATATCTGAGTTGATGCAGTTGACAATCTCCAGATTTTCCTGAGTCTTCCAAGTCTGAAGAAGTAGCCTACCACTCCCGTCAAAGGTTAGTGCTTCCCCTGTGCTTGAGGTCAACGCAGAGGATTTTGCCTTGCAAGAGAAAACACGACACCTCTATTGGTCACAGAACCAAATGAAAAAAAAAGTAGAAAGAAAAAAGGATTAAATCACATTATAACCCAGTTAGGGAAGTGACCAGCCTGGTAAAGAAGAGAAGAGCTATCTCCCAGGGGAGCAACAGAACCAAGCCAACATGTACCGACAGAAGTTGGGAAAGTGCACGGAACTGGATTCTAAGGGTGCTTGATCAAGGAGTGTTCAGATCATGAAACTGGATAAGGGAAAGTCTAAAGGTACTAGGACCCTGGGAAAAGGTGCTAACACACTTCAGGATAACTCTTAAGAAGTTGAAGAAGACTATATTACCCACAGAATGTGAAGTTGAAATAAAATAGTTGCTACGAAAGATGTTGGAAGGAAAGATCAAATGAACCCTGGAAGTATGCAAACTAAAATGAATGAACTGTGTAAGGCTGGGAAATCCATCAGAAGACTGTTGCACAGGTTGGCCCAGAAGACACTCCACTTGCCAAAGCAATGGGGAAAGCACTGGCAAGAGTAAGACCAGTTTCACTGGGAAGCTCAGTGGTGCTGACCTCTGTAGGCCAGAGCTGATGCTAGGAGAATTGGGTTCCTAATAACAGGGGAGATTATGCGGTCCCCCAAATGGGGGCCAGATTTCAGCATTTAACTACCAGAATCAAGGAAGTTGCAATTATCATGAGTGGCAGTACTGAAGGGCCTGATTTGCAGAAAGTTATGGAGATGATTCGGTGTCCGTAATAGGTTGAATAAGTGCATCTGGAAACCAAGGGTTTTGTGCGTGCGTAATCTCCTTACCATCTCTCTCAGTCACTTGGGGAATTTGTGCTTCATTCCCACAACTCTGAACACTATGGGCTTAGAGGTCTTAGCTTAAAAAGGGGGAAATTCTTCCACCAGGGGATACAGCAAGAATCCCATTACATTTTCAGCTACATCTTGTTCTCTCATCCTTTCAGGCTCCTGGCAGGGGTAATTGATCCTGATTATCAGGAAGAGATACAACTGATGTTACCTAATGGGGGCAGGGAAGAACATGTTTGGCACCCAGGTGATTCCTTGATACTTCTTTACCCAGTTTTGATGGTAAATAGACAAGTGCAGCAGCCATTGCCTGTGAGTTTAGATCCCCCATACATAAGAGCCTGGCTCATCAACCAGGTAAGCCATCTAAACCTGCAGAGGTGCTAGCTGAGGATGAGGGGTCTGGAGAGTAGAGAAAAGAGATTTTGTGTATCTGCTTTGCCCTTGATACAAGGTACAACAGCCAGTGAGGTAGTTTATGCCATAACGTCCTTTTTAAAAAGTATCTCTAGTAAAAGAAGTCCACTAGAATACCTAAAAGATCTGCTTCTAAGACATATACCAACAAATGGATCTGAGCACATGAAGGATGAACTGTAGTGGATGCTGGGATATACCAGCCAAATTCTGTCCCCATTAAGACCAAATGACTCATTCCCCAGCTACTATGAGTGTTGGCAATTGACAAGGTACAACTGTCAACCCCCAGAGATTGCCCTCATCTAAAGAGACTTGCCTTGCCCGATGTCACACACCTTTCTTGGGGGCAGCCCTGCCCAATGAGTCATTGCTGTGGGGTTATAAAGGCTCAGTCCTGTTACTCCAATTTGGGACAATGCTTCAGGGCCACCCAAGTGCCAAAGTTCTCCATGGGATGGGCTGAGGCTATTTTTGTGGCTACATCATAACCTACCTTCACCCTGTGCCCAGTCCTTTTCCTTTACTTTGTCCACAAATCGTGATCCTGAGAGCCCTCCCAACAAGCTTTCCACAGGCTGTTCTTTCACTTGGTCTGCTTTCCAGAGAACAAGGCATGCCATAGAAACCGATCCTTAGAACCCAAACTCCAAACTGGATTTATATAATTTCTCTCTCTCTCTCTCTCTCTCTCACCTTCACCCTGTGCCCAGTCCTTTTCCTTTACTTTGTCCACAAATCGTGATCCTGAGAGCCCTCCCAACAAGCTTTCCACAGGCTGTTCTTTCACTTGGTCTGCTTTCCAGAGAACAAGGCATGCCATAGAAACCGATCCTTAGAACCCAAACTCCAAACTGGATTTATATAATTTCTCTCTCTCTCTCTCTCTCTCTCTCGATATAGGTAGAGATAAATAGAGCTAGAGATACTAAATATTGATATAGATATCTCCAATATCTCTAGCTGGGAGAAAAACTTCAGAAACACCAATATCTTAGCTGCTCAGATAGCTAAGAGAAGCTGCTAGTAGGCAGGGCCAGACTTTAAGCCCTCACCTTTCTCCCATTAAAAAGTGAATAGGGAGACTGGTTCAGACACCACATAAATATGAGTGTTTGGCACATGTTGGGCAAGTGCTCATAAATGTATGTATAATAAAAACAATAAATACTAACTTATTTGAAGGGTTTCTCCCAGCCTTCTTTACCTCCAGACCAATGTGCTTAATCATATCATATCTTAATCCCTGAATGCAGAGAGCTTTATCAACCTTCACTCTCCCAACCCTGCATCCCTACACATTCCAGATCTTTGTCTTTCTTCTCTATTTAGTCCATATTTCCTAGCACTTAGTGCCAATTGTGGGATGAGAGTCTGGGAATGGTTTCTCCAGTAGGGCTTGTGACAGGAACAGCAGTGGCAGACGGAAACCGCCCATAATATCTACCACATATGTAGGGCTTTCCCAGATGACAGCCTTCTTAGAAAATGAGAATCCATCTGGCAATAAATAACAAGGGCTACAAAGCTGTTCCTACTCTTTGACTCAGTAATTCTACTTCTGGGAATTTACTCCAAGGAAATAACTTGGGGGGCGGGGGAGTCATCTGTCTAAAGAGGTTCATACCAGTCCGATTCATAAGGAAGGAAAATAAAATAATCATAGAAATTCCCAAAATTGGGGGAACAGCAGAACAAATCATGACATTATCGCAGTAGAATACTCTATAGCTATTACAAATGACAAATATACACAGTAGGCAAATCTTGGAATTGCACTTGCAAAGAAAACATTTGAATGTCTATTATATGCAACACCCTCCAAATCCTGAAAGGTGATAGAATCCTCTGATTCTAAGGCTGGAAAAACTGAGGCTCAAAGGGTTTAGTGACCTGCCTCGAGAACTGGAATTTTAGCCTGGATCACTCTGATCCCAAAGTCCACATCTTCCTATAAATGCAGCTCCCATCTGTGTCTAATTTTCTAGCAAACATCTAAAGGGAACATAAAGTGATCCAAGGAGATTCAAGTTTATTTTTAATTGTCTTATTAATGAAAAATTGTTTAAATTTAAGTTAGAAAAAGGGGCAGGGGATAAAATGGGATCTGTCCCATGAAGGCCAGGCCTGACCGTAGCTTGACTAGCAGCCCTCTCTTAGGATCCTGGTAGTGGAGAAGCCCACCCTAATTATCTCCCCGTTACATATCCAAATCATTTGAGGGGCTTTTCACACCACACATGCTGCTTTCTTCCCTCTGCTCACATCCTGCCTTGAAATTCTATGACTATGCTATAGTGAGTTACTGCTCCTGGTAGAAGAATGAATATTGATTTTTGGTATGTTTGGAGTCTAAAATAAAGACTAAAAATCACCAGTAAAGACATGGTCTTCAAAAGGTCCCTGTGAAACCTCAGGAGTTTGTATGTCAGATGGGAAGAACGGGCACTTTCTTATTTTAAACGTATCACCCATGCAGGTGACATTGTGTTGGATGTATGGTATTTGTGTGGATTTTGGATTAAGGGTGATTTGGGTTCAAGTTTTGGCCCAACTATCATGGTAGTTAAGACCTATTTCACACACACACACACTCCCTTGGCTTGTCCTTAGAAACTCTTAGAATGGCACATTTATCTTGCCTTTGACTCTAATAAAGTTGAATTTTGTAACCAAGAAAATGTCCTGGTTCTTAGACTAACAATGTGTGTCAGCAAAATGTAAGGATTAGAAATACTTTGTTCCTAAAGGTCTTCTGTTCCTTGGCTGCTGTGGATTGAGTGTTTGTGCCCCCTCAGAATTCATAGGTTGAAACCTATTCCCCAATGTGATGGTATTAGGAAGTGGGGCCTTTGGGGATGATTAGGTCTTGAGGGCTCTGAATGGGATTAGTGCCCTCATGAAAGAGACTCCAGAGAGCTCCTTCCTTTTATTCAGCCTCATGAGGACACAGTGGGAAGACAACCGTCTATGAACTAAGAAGTGGGCTTTCATCAGACCCTAAATCTGCCAGCACCTTGATCTTGGACTTCCCAGCCTCCAGAACTCTGAGACATAAAATGATGTTGCTATAAGCACCCAGTCTATGGTGCTCTGTTACAGCAGCCTGAATGGACTGAGATGTTGGCTGATGCTTGTGTTTTTGCTCCTTGTTTTTTGCCCTACTGCCCCCTCCACCCAAAGCTGCAGTGGTAGCAGTTATCTTGATTTTCCCCAAGGCCGCCTGCACCTGCAGTCTAGCTGGCTGACTTCATCACCTCCTCCTTAACTGCTCCTGACTGGAGAAGCAATCGGATCACAGGCTTGAACTGACCAGTGCATAAAGGACAAGGGGCCATTTTGAAGTGGTAGCCTCCTGGTCCTAAAAAAAACTATAAACCAATCCATGTGGAAAAGTGATAGTGGTCTCCAGGCTCAAGGGCAATAGGCCCACAGAGCACCTTGAAATCAGGCCAGTCCCTTCTGAATTGTCTTTCTTGGGTGCCCTTCAGAGTCAGAGGCTGCTCCCGTAATGATTTTGCAGAAGTAACTAGATGAGTTTGGTGGCAGAAGACAAGGGACATGGGCTTGTGAAACTCTTACAATCAGCAGATCTACCTGCCTTGTTTGCTTCCTGCTGCCCGACCACTTTTCAGTTAAAAGTATTATTTTTCTTTTCTTATTTGGCAGTTGGTTGGGATTTTTCACTTGCTATTGCAAACACACAGGAAACTATAACTGTAGGAGTCAGGAGCAGGCAGAATAGCTCAGATATTAAAGTCAGGAACTTGGTCACAGGGCAGGAATTAGAAGAGGAGGCCCATGTTGTATAGACCCCCAAGAGCCACCAGCAGGCACAATGATGTACAGTGTGACTTTGGATCAGGTACTGTTGGCTCTGAGAAGGAATATACCTGCCAGAAAGGACTCCTGTAGGTAACTGGGCCCAAATTTATAATCAGAATTTAGCAGCCATTGTTTATAGAGGCTTCTGACACATAATGCATATCAGGGAAAAGCCTCATACTGAACTGCCAAGCCTTCTGCAATGTATTCCTGCTTATCTGAGCCAAACCTTATAAAGGAGTTCCTGGAATTTATTTATTTATTTATTTATTTTTAATTCTTTGTTGTTTAAAGTATTGCATATAGTATTACATATGTCTCCTTTCCCTCCAATGGCCTCTCCCAGGCCACCCCCACCCCCCACACATGCCCTCACCCCCCTAGTGTCTGTGTCCATTGGTTATGCTTATATGCATGCATACAAGTCCTTTGGTTGATCTCTTAACCCCTGCCCCTCCTCTGCCTTTTCTCTGAAGTTTGACGGTCTGTTTGATGCTTCTGTCTCTGGATCTATTTTTGTTCATCAGTTTATGTTGTTCATTATATTCCACAAATGAGTGAGATCATGTGATACTTATCTTTCTCCAACTGGCTTATTTTGCTTAGCATGCTGTCCATGTCAATCCATGCTGTTGTGAATGGTAAGAGTTCTTTTTGTTTTTTTTACAGCAGCATAGTATTCCATTGTGTAGATGTACCACAGGTTTTTAATCCACTCCTCTGCTGATGGGCACTTAGGCTCTTTCCAAATCTTAGCTATTATAAATTGTGCTGCTATGAATATAGGAGTGCATATGTCCTTTCTGATTGGTGTTTCTGATTTCTTGGGATATATTCCTAGAGTGGGATCACTGGGTCAAATGGGAGTTCCATTTTTAATTTTTTGAGGAAACTCCATACTGTTTTATTTTGATCAATGGGCTGAGGCCTGCACTAACCAATCAGAGCAACTCCATAAGGACTAATTAGAACATCTACTTCTGACCAATTAGGACAGTGCTATTCAGACCAATCAAACTGTGCAAATTTGGATCCCTCACTGCATAAAAATGTACCAGTCAGGGACTTAATCCGTGCTTTCTCTTTGTCTGGGGAGTGTACTTTGAATTTTCACTAAGGCGAGTTTCCCAAGTTTATAAACTGTTCATGCGAATAAAGTTTCTCCTTTTACTGCAGTCCAGATTGGAGACGTCTGTTGGCATTGGCGACCTTTTATTGACATTACTTACCTCTTTGATAAAGAGAAGTTTGGTTTTCCCCTACTGGAGTAACCATTCCCAGACTCTCATCTCACAATTGGCACTAACTGGTAGGAATTATAGACTAAATACAAAAGAAAGTTAAAGACCTGGAATGTGTAGGAATGCACGGATGAGAGAGTGAAGGTTGATAAAGCCCTCTCTGATCTTGAGGTTCTTTATGTGTAGAATGGGGCTACTTCTTCCCAGTGGCAGCATTGTTATAAAGATTAGAGAGAATCTAACGTGCTTGGATATCAATAGCTACTAAGTGAAAGAAATTTACTTCATTGTGGTTGTGCATTGGTCTATCAGACTCTCTTACTCTCTTTTTTGCTTCCAACAGTGAACTGGCGGCGAATGAGTGGAAAAGCGGGCATGACAAGTGTCACCAGTTGAGATGGTTAATTTTGTGCATCAAGTTGACTGGACCACGGGTGCCCAGACATTTGGTTAAATGTTATTCTAGGTGTGTTTATAAGGATGTTTCTATGAATATTAACATTTGACTTGATAGACTGAGGGAAGATTGCCCTCCCTATTGTGGGTGGGCCTCATCCAATAGAACAAAGATGCTGAGTAAGAGGGAGCTCCTCTGCTTGAGCTGGGATGTCGCTCTTTTCTTGCCTTTAGACCTGCACTGAAACATTTGGTCTTGTTGGGTTGCAGACCTGCTGGCTTTCAGACTGAAATTTACACTATTATCTCTCCTGATTCATAGACCTTTGGAATGGGACTACAAGTATACTGTTAGCAATTCTGGGTCTCCAGCTTCTTGATTGCAGATCTTGGGACTTCTCAGCTTCCATAGTCACTTGAGCCAATTCCAATAAAGTAACTAAATAAATAAATACATAAATAAGTACATAAATCAATATTTTTTTTTAGGGGAGGACCTACAGAGCCTCGGGAGGCCTTCCACACTGAGAAGGAAGACCCAGCTGCAGGGACCACGAGCAGGGATGATAAGTAAGGAAGGGCAACTTTGCTCCTTTCCTTGTTTGCCAGCTTTAACTGCCAGAGACAGTCTGACCTGGGCTGGCTCCTCTTAGTATTCTAGGAGTGGTCCCTGGTTGGCTGAGCCCAGAGTGCCCTTAATACGGAGAACAGGCAGAATGAAGTGTCCCACCTTCTGTGTGCCCTGAGCACTTTGTTCATAGCAGGACTGTGACCATGCAGTATCCCACTGTGTCTTAATTACACATCGGCTCTCTCACTGGCCTGTGAACTCTGTGCAGCGAGGGACTGAGTCAGATTCCTCTCTGTTTCCTCACTTCCTAGCTCAGGACCTGGCACCCTGCCTCACTCAAAGTGGACACTTTTGTACTTTGAAATTGTAGATTAGTATTTGGGTGGTAGGAACACCTCATTCTTTCCTCCTTTCCTGCACATCTGCCTCCTCTATTTCTCAGATGTAACGAAATTTAAACCCAATAGGCTTTTTTGGATCAGGTTGGGCTAGGATGTGTTGCACATACAGCCCACTCTAAAATGGCAGAGACTTAATGCAAGTCTGTTTCTGAGTCATGCAAAGTCCCCTGTGGTTATGGGCCCCTCTCCAGGGCAGCTGTTCTCCATACAGTGGCTCAGCAATCCTAGACTCCTTTGATTTGGCATCTCCATCATTTCAGTACAGGCAGGGCAGAGCTTGCAGAGGAAACACACCCTCCCGGCCATTCTTCAGCCCAGAAGTGTCCGCCGTCACTGTCTCTCAGAGCCCTTCAGATCTACTCACATGGTCAAACCTCACTGCAAGATTGCTGGCGTGAGTAGTTTTCCATGTATCAAGAAGAAGGGAGGCCTTCTGAAAGGGTGCAAGGTGAAATGCAGGGCAGCCTAAATTAAAAGTGGGAAAACTACCAAAATTTTCTTATTCTCGTTATGATACACATATTTATTTATTTAGTCATCCAACGAATAGTTATTGAGCACCTACTAAGTGGTAAGCATTATTCTAGGCACTGGGGCACAGTTATGAATAAAATAAAGTCTCTGACATCACGGGCTTGCTTTCTATGAGGGACATATAATACATAGGCATAAATCACTCAGATTATTATATGTGCTCTGAAGGAAAATATAAGAGGGCAAAAGGGTAGGGAGAAATAAAGAAAATTGCTATTTTGGTAGTAGAGGAGGTTCTTGCTGATAAGAGGTTTGGTGATGTGAGGGAGACATGCCAATACATGGGGGGAGGGGAGATAGTATTACAGGCAGAGGGAAGACTCAGTGTAATGATCATTCATTTAGTTCATTCATTCAGCAAACACTTACTGAGCTCTTACTACTGTGTCAGGCACTCTCTACAGAGCTGTTGATACAAATAAGAATGAAACCCAGACACTGGCCTCTAGCCGTCCACATTTCAGTAGGAGAGACTGATGTGCAAACACATAAATACAGTGAGAAGCAAGGGGTCAGAGAGAGCACAAAAAAGAGAACTGCAGTTTCCATTTGGCTGTAGAAGGATCAAGGAAGATGCTATACAGGAGGTGACTTGATGGTCTAAAACAGAAATGAGGAAAATCAGCTATTAATATAAAAGTGTTATATGCATTATCTACTGTTATGTAACAAAATATCTAAAAAAATACCTCAAAATCATGGCTTACAATCACATTTTATTATTTCTTATGATTCTGTGGAGTGGCTGGGCTCTGTTGGGCAGTTCTTCTGGTGCATGTGGTACTGACCAGGTCACTCATGTGGATCATTCAGCTGAGAAACCTGGCAGGGGCTGTGTATACATGATGGCTTCGTTCATCAGACTGGTACTGCAAGGTGGATGAGACAGTCTCTCTGTCTGTCTGTCTCTCCCTCCCTTTTTCTCTCCCTCATCTATTTTGACCTGAACTTCTTTACATCGTGACTGGAACACAAGAGAGTGAAATGTCATTTCCACTTGTCAAAACCAGTCAACAAGCTTGCCCTGATTTGAGGGGAGGGGAAACAGACTTGATCTGCATGCCTGTCCAGGGCTGAGAGGAATGGCAGAGGCCATGTTTTCAGACGCTCTGCTGCAAGTATTAATGTAGGAAAGCAGGTATGTCTGTGTGCTCCCACGCTGCCTCTCTCTGCGACATGAGCTGTGGCAAAAAGCACTGATTGCTCCCAGCACACTTATCTGCTGAGCCTTCCAAAGTCAGCACCCCAAGCAGATTGGCCAGAGCCAGGGCAGCAGATGAAACCCGTTTGTCATCCCAGCCATAAAGGAATGTGGCAACTGCCCAAATTGTCACGGTGATATAATTATGCTAACTTTATAGCTAATGTGAACTGGGGATGGGGACACGTGTTAGGATTGTGGGTGATGCTTTGTGTCATATTTTTGTGATATACAGTTTTAAATGACCAAGGAGTGCAAATATTAAAAAAAGAACAGACTTTGAAAAAGAAGATTAAAAAACAAAAACAAAAAAAACCTCCAGAGAGGGGATTGGGTGAAGAGCAGGCATGGCTGGCCTACAGGGAGGGGAGTTCAGAGGCATCCAGGAAAGGAGGCTGGTGACATAAGCATTTCAAGGGGTTCTAGAGAGAATAATTGTGGTTTGAACTTGAGGGACTGTACTGGTTTCCAGCCAGAATGAGCGTGGCACTTCCCAGCGCCGGGGCTTGTGGAAATTGTCTAGCTGGGTTTAGAGGTGTAACAGGTTGGAATGCAAAAGCACCTTTAGGTGTCTAACTCTAGCTGAATTCTACAGCAAAGCTTGGTACCTGCATTTGACCTGCTTCTACCAGGTTTGAATCGATCCCCAAACACACCATAACGTGCTGAGAGAGTTATATTTCAGGCACCTCATTGTGAAAGGTTACAGAACAACAGTGGGTCTGCTTTCATAAAGGTAGAGGCAAAAGAGGATAAATATTTGTTATTGCCCTTGGTGGTGGTGGTGGCATCTGAATTAACGAGACACCGAAGTGAGGGGGCAAGGGGTTTCCTAAGAGCTTGCATGCTTATGGTGTCTTCCAACCCTTTAATTATAGATATTTTTACCCTACCCCTTTCCGTAAAGCCAAATCCTGATGTGTGGGCCCTGTGTGTAATTTAAGGCAGAATGTCTTTCCCTGTAAACGCCTAGGCAGTGGTGATGTGTGGGAAGCATGTTGAATCTGGAGTCAAGAGGGGTACTCCCTCAGGGGCATCTGCAGTGCACAGTGGGCTTGGGCATCATCAACACGTGGACTTGAAGCCAGACCCGGCCATTTCCCAGCTAGATGGCTGGCATGGCTAGGTTGACAAGTTTGTACAGTGGTAGTAACAATGCCTTCTTTTCAGTGATGTTGTGAAGATGTAAGTATCTTCAGAGTACCCATGGTAAAGGGTGCTTGCCATCTACGGGCTCTCATCATTTTATTAGTGTTTATCAGCCTATGGGTCTTCAAATGAATGAGTTTCATTCTTAGCCGAAGACGTTGAATTCTGCTGCAACTTAAAGGGAGCTGGTCCGGTTGCTGAGTGGTCCCAGATGTAGTAGCCCTGAACCCCTCCCTTCCAAGTATAAAGAGATCCTTTTGTGTTGAGGCTTCAAACTGACTATCTCTGAGGCCAAATCACTACAGGTTCTGGAGTTCAGGGAAAGAATTTTCCCCAGGTAAAATAGAAAATTGCCTTTCCTGACATCTAAGCCACCATCTGTATTTCCTTCTACATGAAGGATCATATTTTGGCTACTGTACCCTGTTAAAACATTTACTACAAGCTCTACGCTAGGGTATTTCGAGACCCTCCCCATAAAACTTCCTAAGCAGAAATATCCTTTGGGAATACAAGGGATGGTCGTGGATTAGGAGAAGGATTGAAACATTTCAATTTATCATCCGGGAAACCTTCACAAAGGTATCTTATTCAGGAATTTCTTCTTTTGTTTTATTGTCAGTGTAACGTCATTTGTGCCCAAAATATTTCCGTATTGCCATCTGCTGTAGTGTTCGTTGGATTTGTCTGGCTGAGAGAAGCTCAAAGCTTAGTACATATTCTCTCCTGGACATTTTAGAAATACTCCTGTTGTTTCTTCAAGTATTTTCCACGAAGTTTCAGTCTTTCGTTCTCTCACTGTGTTCTGGTAGCAACGAGGATCTGGGAAGTTACCTATTCATCAAACACACATTGAATGGTACTGTGAGCCAGGCACTTTGTTGGACATGGGATGCAGAGAGCAACTAGACAGGTCTTGGCTCTTGAGGTGTTCAGTCTAGTGATGGCCGACCTCTGACCAAGAGCCTGTATTGTCCTCAGAAAGACTGAGTAACCTATACGTACCTTATTGATTTATTGACTACCTGCAAGGTAGAAGGAATTATGTTTCACAGCAACTCAGAGCCTGGCACTTTGGCCCCATCTACCATATTTAGTTAAGGTAATGCTAGATGCTGTAACAAATACTGCACCCCCCAAAGTGTAATGGACCAATAGAATAGAAGTTCATTTCTTGTTCATATCAAACCGAAGTGTGCATCTCTGTTTACCCAGCTCCTCTCCCAGCAGGATTGCAGGGTCCTCAGGATGCCCAGCTTCCCACCAGTGAATGGGGAAAGCAAGAGTAGAGAAGGCATACCCACTTCTTAAACACTCCAACCCAAAAGTGACAGGCGTTACTTCTGTTCACGATCCACTGGTGAGAAAGAATCACATGCCCATATCAAGACGCAAGAGGAAAGGGAGACCCTGGCCTGGCAGTCACTTCCCAGCAACTTCTCTCCAACTAAGGAGGGGAGCATGACACTTGGTGGGACACCTCGCAGTGTTGGTCACTTCTAATTTCCAGGAGCCGGTGAAAGGACTTGAACCACCTTCTCATTGATTTGCCTGTCTCACTCCTTTTTGTATATTTGCTTTGCTCCTGTATTTACTCTTGTAATTCCTTGCTTGTGTGGTGGGATTGAAAGAATTCTGAACTGGGAGTCAGAAGATCTGGGTTTTAGAATTACAAACTCTATCTCACTGGGTGATCCTGAGCAAGTCATTTCCCCTCCACCTGCCTCAGTTTTCTTATCTGTAAAATAAAGACGGTAAGGCCTATCAGTCAGGGGTGTGATGAAGATTAAATGTGATGCACATCCAAGTGCCTAGCACAAGTGCCTGACAAATAAGAGAAGTAAATCACAAATTTCCTTATTGAGAAAATTCAAATTCTTTGCAGCTCAGCAGCTCTGGTTTCAATTCTGGGCTTCATCAGGAGGCTTCAGGCACCTCATCCAACCATCCCAAGCTTCAGTTTCCTTTTCTGCAAAATGGGAGCAGTAATCTTGCTACCTTCTGTCCCTGTCCCCTTCCCTCATAGGGTGGCTGAGAGGCACTAGCATAAAGGTTAGGAGGTTAGGCTCTGCAGCAGACTCCCGGGGCTTGTGTGACTGTAGGCAAGCTATATAGCTCTCTGTGTCTCAATTTCCCCATATGTAAAATAGAGACAATAATAATTCCTACCATATATGCTTATTGTGAAGAATAACTGGGTTCATTTATATAAAATGCTTAAAGGAGTGCCTGGCACAAAATAAACAATCAACCACAATAATAGTTATTAATTATTATTAATAATTAAGTTATAATAGTTATTATTAGCAGTATTATCAGGAGAATTAAATTAATGTAGAGTTGTCTGATAACTCTAAAGCCACAAATGATAGGTTTCACTACTAAAGCAATGGGCCTCCCCTCCGTCCCCACCCAGCTCTGTTTTCTGGCCTCTTTGGATTCGTGGAAAATTGCAGAATGGGGCACTAGCTTGACTTTTATGCTGATTCCTGTGGCCAGAGCTGGTGGGCTTCTTCTAGGCAGAGCCGGTGCTCTGGTGCTTTTGCCCTGTTGTGGTTGGAATACACATTCCTTCAGCACAACTCCTGTATTAACAAATGTATTAACCAAAGCATTTCCCACCATGTATTTACACTGTCCCTGGAGTGGAGGGAACTGGCCCCAGGCCAGCACCCCAGACCACAGAGGAGAAGCTGGGGTGCCAGGACCTCTGTTGGCGTGAGCCGTCTTCTGATCCTCTACCCTGGGAAGCGGAGGAACACGGAGCGAGTGAAGAGAAAGACCGTGCACCCAGAGGCTGCGTGTGGGGCTTGTGGTCAAACCTGCGGTTGACTCTCAGCTTTCCCTTTCCATTGCTATGTTACCGTGGCTCATTGATTTCCCCGATTTGAGCCTCAGCGTGTTTATCTATAAACTGGGGATAATAGTGTCTACTCCACAGAGTTGTGGTGCGCATGGGAGGTGATGATTCAGTGTCTGACACATAGCAAGCACTCAAAGGATGTGAGCGAAATAAAGCCCTTGGGCTAGGAGATCAGCAAAACTGGCTCCTGATAAAACTTCTGCTACAAATGTTCTGCGAGGCATTTAATTTCTCTGGGTCTTAATTGTCTTCCTCTGTAAAGCGGGCGTGGTGACTTTCTAGCTTGTCAGCCTAGGTAGGCGGGAATCATGTTTCCCAGAATCCCCCTCTCTGCGTGGATGCCATTTAGAGCTGCCTCAGGACAAACCTGTGATGGACGTGGAAGGCAGAAGTGAGGCGGGACCATTGTTATGAGGAGCAGGCCCCGCAGGGCTCACAGACATTGTTGCTGATCTGCTAGCTCAGCTCTTGGTGCCTGCACTCTGGCCCCCAGGCTCCTTCAACTCCTACTAGCTCCTCCTGCAGCCTTTTCAAGTCCTGGGTCCGAGTGCATGTAGTTGTATGCATAGGGCGCAGCTTTTCCTGTAGCTCATCCATGGCGCTGAGGTTAGAGGTGGTGGGGGACAGACGAAGGGTCCAGGTTATCGTCACGAGGTCCATATTTTCCATGTGGGTTCAGGCTTGTCTTTTCTCTCTATCACTCCCTGTCTAGCTTTTCTTCCCGACTTGCAATTCGGCTGGCCTATATCAACGTTAGGTACAACCACCAGCACAGACACTTCTCCAGCAGCTCACACATTGCAGAAGGTCTAACTTCTATACTAAATCTTTATTCTGTCAACCACAGTGATTCCACTTCTCCGCTCACATCCTAACAGACACAGTGGGGATAGGAGCAGCCACCTCACAAGGCTGCTTTAAGGATGAAGCGAGAGAACGGGCGAGGAATTGCTTTGAAGAGTACAATACATGTATTTTTTTTTTTTTAAATCACAATGGAAAAATTTCTTAATAAAACTCACAAGTATAATTCTTTCAAAAAAAAAATTTTAAAGCAGAGCTTCTGGTGTCCCTAAGATCTGCTCTACTGTCTTTTTCCACTTGTCCAGGCCAAAGTCTTGGGTCATCCTTGACATCACTCTCTCCTTCACATTATTTTTTATACCCAGAACCCAGTCACTTCTCATCACCTCCACCACTAACTCCCTGGTCCGAGCCTCCATGCCTCTTGTCAGTGTTATGGTCTCCTCAGCGGCCTCCCTGCTTCCACTCTGGCCCTGAAATGATCCAGTTGGAATTCCAGTTAGGTCATTGCATTCTCTGCACCAGCCCTCCAGTGGCTTCCCCTCTCCATGCTCTCAGAAGTCCTTGTCTCTTACTGCTCATTTCTTACCACCTTTCCCCTCGCTCACTCTGCTGTAGCCACACTGGCTTCTTGACCACTCTTCACACATGCCATGTGTGTGCCAGTGCTTAAAGTAGGATGAAGTTTTTCAGGGAGAAGGATCCAGTCACCGGAATGATGGCTGTCTGGTCTTACTGTTAACTTAGACATATCTGGGGACGTCTCTTGCCACCTGGGCACAACTATTGAAGGGTAAACTCTATGCCCACAGGCCGAAGCTAGATGTCATTCTGAAAAGTGCTTTTTTACCAGGAATTAAATGAAAATTGAGGTTACCATTAGTATTGTGTTAACAATGACAATTTAGATTTTTAAAAAATATTTTTATTGCCCAGCTGGCGTGGCTCAATTCCCAGTCAAGAGCACATGCCCAGGGTTGCAGGCTCAATACCTTGTAGTGGGTGTGTAGGAAGCAGCAATTTTTTAAAAATAAATTTTTATTGATTTCAGAGAGGAAGAGAGAGGGAATCAAACTGTGACCTCCTGGTTCCTAGGTCAACACTCAACACCTGAGGCATACCAGCCGGGAGACAACTTAGATTTTAATTATTCCAATTCACGGGAACATCTCTTGTCTCTGTGGCTATCCAGGGTTTTCAAAGTCCTTTCATGTGGATTATTTTATTTAATTCTCATATTAGCACTAGCGGTTGGGTAATATTTTCCCTCCTGGGCACAAATGACTAAGAACCAACCAGATTTCAGACCCTCAGTTACTTTTCACCCTGAAGCTATCCCAAGACACCCCTGGGTCATCACCTTGGGCTTCAAGGATGAAGTTTAATTATGAAGGTTTTTATGTTGCCTTTTTGTTTTCTAATGCTAGAAATGTAAGCCGTGGACACAGTGAAAACGAGGGAAAAGATAGTGTTTACCATAGTGACTGCAAGAATGGAAAAGGACACAGTGTCCAACACTTAGTAGTTGCTCAATAAATATTTGTTGAATGAATGAATGCAGCTCATACAGAGGGAAAAAGGCTTGGAGGAAAAATAAAACCAAACCTCTAAAATGTTGGTATTGGTCGGTGATAGTTTTAGTGGTGATTTATATATTTTTTCTATCCTCTCTGGAGTTTTGTATTGTGGTAATAAGATTATTGTAATAATAGGTAATTATGACCAAAAGGAAATTAGAGCCAAAATTAAGGGATCATTTTTATATGAGACAGAAGCCTGCTTCTAGAACCTGCAGTTCAGCTGTGGGGACCAAGGCCTGTTGAGGAAGGATACATTTATATATCATTTTCACCTTGGCTCCTTCTCTCTCTTTTTCTTTCTTCTTTCTTTCTCTCTCTCTCTCTCTCTCTCTCTCTCTCTCTCTCTTTCTTTCTTTTTATTAGTTCAGCTTTTTTATTTTTATTTTTGGCTCTTTCTCTTAAAAAAAGAATTAAATCTCTCCCTACTCCAAGGGAAGGCATGCCAATCCTCTTTCCCCCAAATTAATTAGTGCTCAAGCTAAGATCCTGCCAAGATTCTAAAGAGGGGAGATTTTTGTAGTAGCTGATTAAGACATAAGGCTTTAGAATAGACAGATCATATGATTTAGTTATTTTCTCACACTATAAGAGCAAGTTTATTTAGAAAGTCACAGAGGTAGAAGTGAACTGTAGAAGGAATGGGCTCAGAAAACAAGTTACAGAGGTAAACGGCAAGACTTGGAGCTTAGGAGAGAGCAGGGTGAAGGTAATGCCCTGGGGGGAGAAAAGGGGGCTGGGAAAGGCTGTGGGTGTGCTTCACAGAGGGAGAGGGCGCCTATAATAGACAGATTATTTTAGTATCTTAAAATGTACTGTTAATTCTGAAAAAACAAAAACAAAAAAACAAACTCCTCATAGTACATAATTTTTCAAAAAGCATATTTTCTGATTTTAACCTTGGGTTGTGAACTACATAAATTTCACAGTAAACAGTTAGCTTTTTACTACAAACTGGGATGGTACAAAAGACGGACTGTTGTCCAACCACGGATAGATTAGATTTGGGGAAAATCCTCTCCCAGACCTCCCTGTTCTTTTATGAGGAGTTGGTCCTAAAATATTTACCCATTATCTTCTAACCCATAACCCTCCAGGCTAAAATAAAGCCTGCCAAGGGAGCTGTGGCCATTTTAGGATTAGGCCAGAAGAGCCTGGCTCCTGTGCTATCTGGTGACAAGATTCAGAGACAAGGTGGCATCACCCCCAGCATCTCCTAAGACCTGGTCACAAACTCCATGTGGCATGGGGAGGGATGGTTGCTATGGTGATAAGCTGACAAAAGCACTCCATAAACAAAAGTGGCATTTAAAAGAGTTTCACCTTTCTTTAAACTACTCAGAAACCCTCTTAGCCACAGAGCCAAGTTGAGGTACTTGAACTTTTGAGTCAAGAACAGGTCTAAGAAGTCCTGATATTGGAGATTCCTGGAAAGCAGCTTCCGCACCAGGGAATTCCCACTCCATTCCTATTGGGCAGTTGCCAAGGGGGTCTTGGTTTTATTCCTGGCTCTGCCAAGAACTGATTGGGTGACTCTCCTCAGTCACTTTGCTTCTTTGGGCCTCAGTTTCCTCATCTGTAAAGTAGGAACAATAATCCTCACCTCATAGGGTTGTACTGATGGAATGAGATAAGGTAGGTGTGAATGCCTGACTGGTGGGCACTGCTCAATCATTTTAACTTTCCCTCTCCCCTTTTTTTTTGTTTGTTAAATTCTCATCTGAGGATTCCCATTGCTTTTTAGAGAGAGGATTTCCATTGTAGGAAAAGACAGAGGGTGAGAGGGAGAGATAGACAAATATCTATGTGAGAAAGGCACATCGATTGGTTTGCCTCCCGCAAGCATCCCAACCAGGGCCAGGATCGAACCTGCAACCCAGATGTGTGCCCTTGACCAGGAATCCAACCAGGACCCCTCAGTGCATGGGCCAATGCTCTAACCACTGAGAAACACTGCCAGGGTTCTCACCTTCTTTTACTACAAAGAATCAGGACAGTGCCTATTGCACTCAAGTTGGTCAACCGCTGCACCAACCTAAGCTAAGTCCCTCCACATATCCCATCTGAGTCAGAGGTTGTACTGAATGCCGGGTGCGCTGGGGCTCAGTCTGTCGCAGCCCGGGAGCACTCAGTGTGTTTCCTCAAGGATTTAGTGCAGGAGCACTCTGGGTAGGACCCGCGCTGCTCTGAGTGCCTGGGGCCACACCCTGGTGTTTGGGAGTTGGTGGCGGTAGTTGCATTTGGTTGTTGGTTTGTTTGTTTTAAAATATCCACATCCTGTCCAACAGCTGGGGCATAAAATCAAGCTTTAGTTGTGGGATTTTTGTTTACTTTATTCACTAGCTGGGCTGGTCAGGAGTTGAACCAAGGTCAATGACTGCATGTTGCTTAGATCCTGCAAAGAGACTGCAGCAGTTTCTGCGCCTAAATCTGCTGGTGTATAAAGAAGGAACTTAAAAAAAAAAAGTTGACCCACACAGTCTGGTTGCTTTGAGGATAATTCATTTTTGTTTTGCTTAAAAAAATAATAACAACAAACTTCTAAATGTTTATATGTTTTTATTTTGCACAGGCAGCTTTGGCAATGGGGATTTTTGTTTAAAAAAATAAAGAAATAAATGTGGCAGCTCTCACAGCTGCAAATCATTGATTCAAATCCACTGAGAGTTGAGAGAGAGAGAGAGAGAGAGAGAGAGAGAGAGAGAGAGGAGAGAGAAGGAAAGAGAATACAGAAAAGAAGAGGAAAAGAAAAAGGTACCTAGCCTTATTGCCAGAGGATGGCTCCCTGTCAGCTCCATAAAGTCTTCCTCATGTCCATTCTCTCAGAACAGTTCAGAGGTCTGGAAAGCATTTGATTTGTAAAGGCTGAGAGTAGACAAAATAGAGCTTCTCAAAATATTTTTTCAACATTTAATAATACTGTATACTGTTTCTGTAATAAACATAATACATGTTCATTAAAGAAAAAATGAGAAAAGATTGAAAAAATGAAAGGGAAAGAATTCCTGGCTGTTCAAACACAACTGTTACTGATGTTTTCGTGTACTTTCTAGCAGCCTCTTTCCTTTACATATGTTTCCTCATTTGTTTCTCATAGATAGAATGATGGGAGGGGGTGTGCTTTTGTGCCCTGCCTCTGTCACATAGCAGATAATAGCATTTATGGAAACCTCGCTATGTGCCAGGTACTGTCGGCCATTACCCGGTGTCTCTAAGCCAGCCTGACAATCTCAGGCGTCCATCATCACCATCAGCTACATAAACATGGTTAAGTTCCTGTCTGTTCCTTTGGCATCTCATGGTGTGAAAACAGCTGGATGAAGTTTCGCCCAATTGGAGGGGTATTTGAGGATGGTCTTACTTCAGATCTGAGCTACATGACATGAGATTTTTCCCATGGGAAGCCTTGGGTGCAGGGGGGCCTCCTCTTTCTTATTTCCACCCGGAGGGAGTACCGTGACACTTGATCCTGAAGATTTCACTGCGTTGAGTTCAGACATTTTTACGCTTTTAGAACTCTGCTGTAATTGTATGGGTTGGTTCAATACACTTAAAAAAGAATCATCATTTTCCCCGCAATGGGTACATATTAGAAATTATATCTGACCCAATGCCCTCTAAAGGAATTAATTCAATGTCAAGAAGAATTTTTTTTAAAAGAGAATGTTAAAGGAGTTTAACAGCTTAGTCACAATGGGATCGATGTTTGAAATCCAGAGAGGGGACATGCCGTGAGACTTTTCTTCTTGGCAGTTGGTCAAGAGAGATCCATTTTTCCAAGGGCATCTGGGGGACATGTCTAACCTGAAAATATTGAAATACCCAAATCCATAGGTTACGTCCTTCAGAACAATGTAACTGAGGTACAAAGAGAGGCATCTGTGATGCCAATTGGAAGAGACAGGCCATTGGATTAAGCTGCCATGGACATATAAAACCAACCGTGGTTTCAGATACAAGGCTTAACCCCAAATTCCTGTGGACAGATACTCCAAGATATAGCAATGAAGCATGGCATGGTACATATATATAAACTTGATGATTTGGGGTGAGACATAAAGATGTATTTCCCTTTATATCTCCATCAATAGGCCAACAAAAGTGTATATAAAAACAATTTTTTTAAACCAAGTCAAAATTATTAGAGGTTTGTTTGAATTATTACAACTCTACACATTAATTTTTAAATAGGTCCTATTAAATGTAATGATTCTCTGGAGCAATTTCATATAATAATAATGCAGTTTGAAATAATAATGACTACACTTATTAAGTTAAAACACTCCCTAATACTCAATACGAAATATGATAGATGGCATGCTTAGTACTGCGCGCTTCATTTCAAATAATCCTTACAATAATCTCATAGATAGAAGCCATTATTATCCTTATTTTATAGATCTGGGTCAGGACCAGGGTAAGCCAAGTAAGTTTCCCAGGGTGCAAAATTTAAGGAGGCGCTCACTCTCAGGCTCTTTAAATGTTGCCAGCCCTATGAGTGAGTGCTTCCTTAAATTTTGCACCCCTGTGTACTTCAGTTGCTTCACCGTAATCTTTGTAGTCCTCATGCCTTTATAGATGCAGGAACTGAGGTCTAGGAGGTTAAGTAATTGTCTGAAGTGCTCAGCTAATAAGCCGCAGAGTGAGGATGCGAGCCTGGTCTTGATCAGCCCCAGATGATTTCAGTTCTTCATTTACTAAATATCGACTGATGATTTTCTATGTTGGGCACTGAAGAAACACAACCTCTCCCCTTAAGAAATTGGTAGACACCAGGGGTGGGGACAGATAAAGGTGCAGTAAGAAGAAATGTGTTATCTTAACAGTAGGTATCAACTGGCATTCTTTTAAGGGATAAGCATGCTTTGTTTGCAAAAATGTCTTGATCAATGATGGAGAAGGAGGTAAAACTGTGTGTTGGTAGAAAAATAAAGAACAAATAAAATGGTTAAGCTGTTCATGGGAAAATGAGAGAGAAGAAGGAGGAGGAGCAGGAGGAAGGGAAGAAAAGAAGGCGAGGAGAAGGGAGGGATGAGAGGATCTGCTGAACTAGTGTGAGGTTGGGGATTATGTAAGAAGAAGTGGCACTAAAATTTCCTGGTGGAGAAAGTAAACAGTATTTTAAGACTAGAAGTGACCTTCATCTCCCCCTGCTCCCACACACATCCCAGGATTGAAATAGTCTTCCTATCACAAAAGCTTGCTATAAGAGAGGTTGGTATTGGACATTTAGGAAGGGCACAGGCCACTGCTAACCCACGTTGTACTGTTGTGCAAATTAGTAAAAGAAGCCCATTCTGGGTGGATGCAGAAGGTGAGCAGGGCATAGGCTGGTGTTCAGACCTCCTTGTCCCCTTAGCTTGGTGCCTTTGATCAGGGTACAATCTATACAGCCCTACGTGATGGCTCTGGTCAAACCTGGGTCAAATTTTGTAGACTAGAGGCAGTAGGAGTAGAAGCAGGAGTTGCAGACTGTGGGGTTGGGGGTGGGGCAAGGGAAATAGATCCCTGGGGATTCACAGAAGCCATAGGAAAGGCTTCACAGCGCATAGGTTTGGAATTCAGTGGATCTTATCTAGCTTCATGGGCCTAAAATCTGGATTGCCTATATAGACACACAATTATAATATGGGGAGTGTGCTGTTAGAAATAGGTACGAAGTGCTGTGAAGTCCAACAATAGCTTGGGAGGGCTGAAGAGGCTGCCTGGAGGAGGTGGCGTTTAAGATGCTATTCAGAGACTGAGCTTGCTGAGAAGAGAGGTGGGAGGAGACATTTCATGGGGAGAGGTTCAGTTTGATTACTGCAATAGAGGAAAGCCACTCTAAAGGGCATAAGTGTAAGGTTTTGACTATCCTGTGCAGGGGTGGGGAACCTGTTTTCTGCCAAGGGCCATTTGGATATGTATAACATCATTTGAGGGCCACACAGAGTTATCAGTGTAAAAATTAGCCTGCTATATTTGGTCAAACAATTAACTCACCCCCAATGCCTTGGCAGGGCCAGACTAAATCATTTCTTGGATCTTAGAGGCCCAGCGGGCCTGACGTTCCCCACCCCTAGGGACTGGGAAGCATTGGCTAGGTAATTAGCAAGCTTTCTCTGACATCAAGGGAGAGGATGAAGCTGGAGAGAAGGTTTTCCATGTTCCAGGATGAGACCAGACTTAGGTAATGGCAGTAGGGCTGGGGGAGAATGTGCTACTTTGAGCAAATATCAATGAATTAGGGTTGCTAGGACTTGGTAGGGGGTTCTATAAGGAATGGGTCACAGTCAAATTGAACTGTGTAATTTGGGATACTGGGCAGTCCTCAAACCAAAGTGCACTTTGTTATGTTTTGAGGGCCTCGCCCTCCTGCATGCCTGGCCCTGAGGACAGCAGGGTTGTTTCTCAGTCTCTTTGGGCCCAGAGTCAGACAAGGGGGCACTTCGGGAGGTAAAGACTCCCCAGGGCATGAAAGCCATGCATAGCTTGGCTGTTTCTTACACCGTCAAGAGCAGAGTGGCTGCAGGTCAGTTGGGGTAGATGTCCTATCTTTCCCGATGGTGGCTGATGGAGCAGGGGGAGGGCAGGAGTGAGGAGCCCCTCTACTCACCTCTACCAGCCTCCCTAAAGCAGAACAAATGGGCTGAGCTAGCACCTAGCATGGATTTGGAAGAGCACTGCTAGCACTGAATCTATGAGACGGTTAATGAAATAAAGCTAGTAGAAGATTGAATCCTTCTCGCCCCTTCCACGCGCCCTATTTCTGTGGTTCCCCTTGAGGCAAGGCTTGGCTCCAAGGACCTCTCAGAGGCAGGAAAGCCCACCTGAGGTCTGAGGTTGAAGGAT
Organism: Myotis davidii; assembly: GCF_000327345.1. NCBI lineage: Eukaryota > Metazoa > Chordata > Mammalia > Chiroptera > Vespertilionidae > Myotis > Myotis davidii. The sequence goes on from NW_006297573.1 coordinate 1,812,558, forward strand.
CCAGGGAGGTGTGAGCTGTAGGTTGGACAGATCATAGTGCTCCCATCTTATATAGACGATGATATTCAGGTTCAGAGAAGTTAAGTAACTTGTTCAAGGTCCTCCAGGCAGCAAGGGTTAGAGTCAGTCATTACAGGCAACGCTCTGTAGTGGGTAATCTGTGCAGGCATTGCTCTCAGCATCTCTTCTCACCACTTTCATGGGATATAATTGACATAACATTGTATTAGTCCAAGGTGTACAACATAATGATTTGATATCTGACTATATTGAGAAATGATTACCACACTAAGCTTAGTTAACATCCATCATCTCACATAGTTACACATTTTTTCTTGTAATAAGAACTTTCAAGATCTACTCTCTTAGCAACCTTCAAATATACAATATAGTATTATTAACTACAGTTACCATGCTATCCAGTAGATCCCCGGACTTATTTATCTTATAACTGGAAGTTTGGACCTTTTGATCAACCTCACCCATTTCTCCCACTTCACTCCCTGCTTCTGGCAACCACCAATCTCTTCTCTGTATCCATGAGTTTCGTGTTTTTTTTTAGATTCCACATGTGAGTGGAACCATACAGTCTTTCTCCGTCTGACCTATTTCACGTAGCACAATGCCCTCAAGACCTACCCATGTTGTCACAAATGGCAGGACGTCCTTGTTTTTGGCTCATTAATATTTCATTATATTTATATACCACATTTTCTTTACCTACTCATCCACTGGTGGACACTTAGGTTGTTTCCATATCTTGGCTGTTGTAAATAATGCTGAATGGACAAAGGAGTGCATGCATCTTTTCAAAAGAGTGATTTTGTTTCCTTGTTTTCAGCATCTTATTTGAATGATGTCATCCTCATGAGGTTGGTATTGTCATGTTCTCATTTTATAGGCCGGGAAACTGAGATAAAGAGAGCTTCAGTACCTGGCCCAGGTCATAAAGCTCGTATGATGGAGCTGGAAGTCAGCTCTAGGCAGTCTGACAGCAGACTGGGTGCCTGTCCACGATGCTCCTTTGTCTTCAGCACCAGCCACGTCTTCTGATTCCAAGCCCACTGCCTTTTCCCATACATCGTAACAGTCAGTTCTTGGCATACAAATGTCAAATATCATGCAAATAGTTTCATATGTGAGGGATTTCAAAGGTATACCTCTGGGGAGCCTATGATCTCAGCCACATTGTAAGGAATAAATTGTTGGAGTTTAGTGCCTTAAACTCAGATCACAAACACAGTATTAGCAGTGGGGTGGAAGTATTAGTAAAAATTCATCTTATTAGATGAACATCTGCTTTCTGGAATTTAACAGCATTCCCATACACGTATGGCTGGGCTGGGATGGCTCACTGAGAAAGTTTAAGTAGACTCTCTATTGCAACTTTCTTAGTTATAAAAACTAGAAGATGAAGTCAGGGGGTAAGCAGTCTGAATTTTAGTATCCCCTAAAAAAGAAGGCATTCTTTTATCTGCCTAAATCTAGAGTCATTGCATCTCTCTCCCCAGTCTAATGCTAAGAAGACCCAGAAAGATTGGGCAAATAAATAGCACTTAGTGGACAAAAGGCAGGGAAGCGGGCATGGCCCAGAATTCTGGGAAATGTCACTGCTTTTCATCTACTTTTGGGATTGAATCCTGTGGTAGACTGACTGCAAAATATGTCTGCAATTCTTCAAGTACTTTCCATGGTGACCCTGCCAGCCATCAAGAGATGGAGTCTATTTCCCTACCCCTTGAATCTGGGCTGTCTTGTGACTTATTTGCCAGTAGAATGTGGCAGGAGGGAGGATGTATCTAAGATGTAGTAGAACACTTCTACCCTCTCTTGTTCCCCTGCCTTCATCATAAGGGAAATTAGCCTGCTGAGACATTAGACACCATGTGGAGCCGAGCTGTCATTCCAGCCGAGGCCACCCTAGATCAGCCATCCCCAGCCGACCTTCCACCTGGTGGCAGACACATGGGCAAGCCTAGCCCACATGATCTGAACCTGACCCAAGTCAGCAGAGCTGCTCAGCCAGCTCTTAAATGTGTGAAATAATAAATATTGGGATGTTTCTTACACACATTATTATGGAAATAGATAACTAATAAAAGTACCAATGGCAAATCTCATCAGTGACAGGAAGTCCGTTCATGTCTATCGTGCCCTAAAAAAAAATGGCTACAGCTCCATCCTCACCCAGCCCCATAGAAAACCTGAAGTCCAGCCATAGGTTACGTACTTGGGAAAGGTGGCCAACTCTTACATTACAAATGCACAGAGGAAACCACACTCATGCTCCCCCAGCCTAGGAAAAAAAAGTCACCAACATGGAAGAAATCCAGACCTTCCTCCCTTGTTCCCATCATGCTTCTATTTTAATCTGTTTCCATTTAATTCCCAGCTAGGGCTCCACTTCCCATTTTGAGAGGGAATAGAGAGTTGGGAATCAAGAAACCTAGAGTCGCTCACATCTGGATTCAGACTCTGGCTCTGCCACTATCTAGCTGTGTGCCCTGGAAAAGTCCCTTAACTCACTGAGCCTCGGTTTCTTTGTATATAGACAGTGGGGATGATTATCTATAGGGTTATTGTGAAGATTAAGTGAAGGGTACACTTAAGACACATTAAGTGCTCAATAAATAGTAATTATGATTAATTTGTTGATTATCCGACCTCATTCTCTCCAGTTCCAAACTCTGGGGCTCTCTCTCAGAACTCTGGTTTTGATTCACACTGCCTGCTCCACCCGCAGCAATACTCCACGGAACCTGCTTTCCTGGGCCCTGAGTCCAATCTCTAGTCCCTGTGAGCACCCAGAGCAATGTACTAGTGTGTCCCCTGCACATTCATGCTGGAAGGCCACAGAACAGCATCAACGTCCTTCTGCAAGCAGGTCAGTGGGCAAGGCCGCCTCCCCTAACCCCCAAGTTCCGCTGACCGCTTGCGATTATTTTCACATGATGCAATGCTCCCTCGCCCCTTTGGAGCAGTATTAAGTTTCCTCCTGTTCCCATACACTTCAGAGACTGCTGCCCCTCTCACATTTCAGACGCTGACCCGCTCTTTTGCACTTTTCCCCTCTGCTTGTCTGGAGCCCTGCATAATGAAATTCAGACAGTGGTGACTGCTGTGCTCTGTCTCGCTTCCCCTCGGCATGGGTGACGGGGCCTGGGCAGCTCAGCCTTGCAGGGAGCGTGCTTCTCCCGGGGCCCGGACATAAAACTGGGCGAGAGCAAGCCCGGTGACTTCATTTCTTTTTTTGTCAGATCAGAGGTTCCTCACTCTGAAGAGAAAGGCAAACACGTTTGATCTGACTGTGGGGAGGTGGGGAGAGAGGGTGGAGTGGAGAATACATGTGATATATAAAATGAAACAAGCTTTCCAAAAACAACAAGGCTGAATCATAATAACTTACATTTGTGGAACACTAGTTTTTTCACACGCGGTGTCTCGTTTGCTTCTCGCAGCAGCCCTGGCCAGCAGACAGGACAAGGATTAACATCCCTGTTTGACCATGAGGTCACACAGCGCGAAGGTGACAGAGTCCCAGCCCACACGCAGGTCGCTGGACCCCACACCCAGTGCTGCGTCCTCTGTATTATTCTGATCTCTCTCGTGCACTTCATCCCATGACTTAGGCCCAACTGTTTGCAAAACTTTCCCATAGAAACATCCCTTATGGCAGAGGGGGGAATGAACATCCTGGAAATGCAAAATTACTACCAGATCCTGTGTTTTATCTAAAAAATTCATTCAAGCTATGAGTTGTGATTCATTAATTATGTCATATTCACATTAAATATACAGTTGCCTCTTGAACAATGTGGGCATGATGGGCACCTCACTGCATGGTTGAAAATCCATCTATAACCTTTGACCCTAAAATTGGCCCTTCGCATCTGTGGATTCAACCAACAGTAGTTTCTGATCTTGGTTTGGAATGTCAAAACACTGTTTTCTATCTGTAGTTGGTTGAATCAGCAGATGTGAAACCCCTGGATAGAAAGGGCAGACTGTGTGTATTGAAAAAAGTCAGCGTATAAGGAGACCCGTATAGTTCAAATGCGTGTTGTTCAAGGGTCAACTGTATTATATATTCTTAATATAAAAGTTAGGTTTTATTCTAGCTTTCTTCAGATAAAATAGATGTTTCAGGAAGATGGTTTTGCCTAGCCCCTGATAACCTCCGGGGTTTGTGGCACCATGTTCTAGATGCTTCCAACCAGCGTGCAAGAGGGGTGTGCAACACGTGCATAAACCACAGCAAGCGCCTGAAGAAGCGCTTCATTTTAGCTCCTGCCTCGGTATGGATGCTATTGTGTAATTGGCACTGTGGACTGGGGCTTCCTTTAAACCATCTGCCCCAGACTTTCCATCCTGTGTTTTTTGACAATGAAAAGACACATGTTGGTAAGGTATGTTTTGTGTCTGAGAGGCTGAAGGAATGAGCTTTGGGGCTTTCCCAGAGGCACTGAGTGCATTTGCAGAGCAGAAAACATGCACTCTAAGCAGGAACCAACAATGGGGAGCAGGAAGAGCCAGAGGATCAGCAGCGGGGGCTCCCAAAGGGGGTGGAGCAGAAGATCCAGGCCCTCAGAATTGCTGTAACTAGGCAGTGCGGTGCATCACCCTCCGGGCGCTCTCTCAATGGAGCCTGGAAGAGGAGCACTCTCGCTGGGAACACTTTTCTCACTACCCCCCGCAGGGGGCCAGGGAGCTCTAGTTCGTCACTCTGCCTCCAAAGGGCCCTGCTGGCTCAGGTTAGACTTGCCAACCTTTGCTGTCCACCCAGAGCCCTCGCTGGTGGGCTGCTTGCTCCCGAGGCGTCTGCTGGTGCCGGCAATGTGCACAGGTGGCGGGGACAACTGCAGCACGTTCATGGGAACAGATGGGATCTGAACCCGAGCGGAGGTGGGGAGATCATCACGAGAGCTGACTCCTTTGGTGTGGGTTTCAAACAAATGGGAATATGGTCTGGCAATTGGTTGCAACTATGGGTTGAGATTTGCTGAAAGAAAGGAAGAAGGATGATCTCAATAGCTAGCGTGCACGAGAGCCTCGTGCCTGCCAAGCACTAATCTAAGCATCTTAAACGCATTAGCTTATTCCTACAAGGTAGATGCTGTTACGATCATCCCCTTATGCAGATAAAAACACTAAAGCACAGAGAGGGTAAGTAGTTTGCTCAAGGAAAACAGCCAGGATTTGAATCCAGGGTCTCCACACTTTGAGCCACCAGGCTGTGCTGCCTACACAACACACTCATAAGTAATAGTAACACAACCTTCTTTTGCCTCATTATGCCAGGCACTGTGCTAACCACTTGGTGTGCAGTTTCCCACAGTCCTTACAACATTCCTGAGGCTCAGGGATGTTAACTTGCCTGAGGTTACATAGCTAATAAGTGACTCAGAAAGTCCTTACTCTTAATCATTCTATTTTATGGCCTTCCATGTAAACTGCATCAGCTATAAAAAGTGGAAAACAAATGAAAAGGTTTACAGGGAGCCTCCTTCCATTCTAGACACTAAATCGGTACAATTTCCTTTCCAAGAAAATTTTACAGGATTGGAGACCTAGCAGTATGGTGAAAAGCAAAGAGCCCTGAACTTGTGGTCAAAAGATCTAGGTTCAAGTCTCATCTTGGGCACTCAGGGTTCCTCCCTCAGTTTCCTCATGTGTAAAATGAAGGTGACAACGAAGTCTGCTTATGGGAATTGAATGATAGGACATTCGTGGGGCTTTTGAAAAAAAATGTTTTTATTGATTTTTTTAGAGAGAGAGGAAGGGAGAGGAAGAAGGGAGAGAGAGAAATATGGGTCAGCTGGTTTCTGCACACACCCTACTGGGGATCAAACCTGCAACCCGGGCATGAGCCCTGATCAGGAATTGAACCTGCAACTCTTGGTGAATGGGTTAACCCTCAACCACTGAGCTACACCAGCCAGGCATGTGTGGCTTTTATTTAACACATGTAGGGTGGAATTTTTTTTTTTTTACATTAGAGTTCACTCTTGATATTGTATATTCTAAGGATTTTGACAAATACATAATGACATGTACCTACCATTATAGTATCATACAGAATAGTTTAACTGCCCTGAAAATCCTTGGTGCTCTGCCTATTCATCCCTCCTTTCCCCTTAACCCTTGGCAACCTCTCATTTTTTTTTTTTTTTACAGTCTCCATAGTTTTGCCTTCTCCAAAATGTCCTATAATTGGAATCATACAGTATGTAGGCTTTTCAGACTGGCTTCTTTCACTTAGTAATGCATTTAAATTTCCTCCATGTGTTTTCATGGCTTGATAACTCATTTCTTTTCAGTGCTAAATAATATTCTATTGTCTGAATGGACTAAAGTTTATTAAGGGTTGTTTGCTTGTTTGTTTTTTAGGTCGCTTACTCTCTTCATTCTATAGACAAAAAACCTGAATGCTAATGAGGCTAAAAAACTGCCTAAAGTCCCACAGCTAGTTCATGGCAGTCAGAAAACAACTCTTCAACCTTTAGTCCAGCACTTTTGTGACTTGCCTGGGCTGATTTTCGATACTCTATAGAGCTTGTGCTTGACAATTCTCCTCCCATTACTTGTGCCCATTTGCTAAACTACTACTTCTTTTGTATCTGTGGAATTAGGGGCGGAGAAGACTTTGGATAAGGTTATGCTCATTCTCTACTACCATCTCACAGGCTAACAGTTTTCCTTTCTTTCCTCATGTAGGAGGTTTAAAAGAGCAGCTGTGGCAGGTGGATTTCCATCTCCTCGGTCTCCTGCTCATCTTTGGAGGACATACCACCAAATGAGGATGTGAACCAGGAGATAAGGGAGGCACGATAAAGTCCTTTAAGGTAGTCCTGTCTGTTGTAAAGGCAGGTGTGGTATAGTGGAAAGAGGGTATTATTAAAGAAGAAATCTAAGAGGTATCAATAGAAAGTCCTACACTTTGTTTCAAAAAGTCATTGCACCCATGCATGGTATAGTCGATTAGTCCACACAAAAATGACTTTGGGTATTAGGTGTAGAAGCTCAATAAAAAATAATATTGCTATGGGGTTGCCTAAAAAGCGATTGCACTCTTAGAGTGTGTTAATAGAGCTGCTCTCTAGCCCTGACTCTGTCATGAACTGAGAGACTTCAGCAAGTTTTTAACCATCTCAGAGTGAGGAATCCCTCTGCATTTTGTATTTGAGATGCATGGCAAGGCCAACGTATTGATGTCATCTCTAAACCTTGTATTGAGAAGCTGGAGCACAGCCAGAGGCCGAAAGGAACTCACCTTTGTGGGGGCCTTCCATGTACCAGACACTGGCTAGGACTTTACCTACAGTTGCCTCTAGTCTTAGTTGACCTTCACACCAGCCCTGACAGGTAGTTTTTATTAATCTCATATATATTCTTTTTTAAAATATACATATTTTTATTGATTTCAGAGAAGAAGAGAGAAGGAGAGAGAGATAGAAACATCAATGATGAGAGAGAATCATTGATTGGTTGCCTTCTGCACACCCCCTACTGGGGATCAAGCCCACAACCCAGGCATGTGCCCTTGACTGGAATTGAACCCGGGACCCTTCAGTCCACAGACTGATGCTCTATCCATTGAGCCAAACTAGCCAGGTCATATATAATATTTAGGGGAAGAAATTTACCCAAGATCACTTCCCTTAAGAGTGGCAGAGCTGGCTTCCCCCACATGTCTTTCCTACTACCAGGAAAGTGAAAAATCTAAAAGCCAGATCAGAAGAGGACAGCTGTGGAAACCAGGCACACACAGATATCCAAAAATATTTGAAGGACTATCAAGTGGAACAGAGCATTAAATTTATTCCAATTTGGTCCCCCCAAACCCCTCAAAAAATTAGAGCCACAGGATAAGTGATACAGGGAAGCACATAGGTAGTTGGTGTCACGAAGAACTTTCTATTAGAGAATGGTTCAACAAACAACCCAGTTGCCTTAACTCATCCTGAGTAACTCCCCACTGAAGGAGCATTCAAGGAGAAAAGATTGGCCAATGATCAGGGTTGTTATTCATTCATTCAACCAATATTTACTAAGTGGATATAGGTCTCATGACCATTTTAGGCCTTGAGGATTTGGCAATGAACAAAATAGATAAATAATAAAAATCTTGCCTTAATAAGGCTTATATTGCAATGGAATATAGTAGTAGAGAGAATTCCATCATTCTCTCATACATTAGACTAATGGACAACCAAGGCAACAGTCATAGATGCTGTCTGGGCCTGCTGGTGTCCCTCAGCTGATACCACTGTTGGGCATGCTAGTTCAATTTTCAATTACCAAATCCCCTGACTCTTTGCCTAAGGGCATTCTCTGGTCACTGGAGCCCATTCTACCTGAGTGGTGTAAATGACAGGGGGATTAATACTCCCCCCAGCAATTGTCACCCAATGACTGATTGGAAAATACCCCTGCCTTCTTGTCCCTTAGGTGGAATAACTCTAAGATGCATGATCTATGCTATTTCCCAGAGTTCCCCAGCAGAATGACACCCCAGTTGTCCGTGGTAGAAATTTGTTTGATGAGTTTCTTCTCTTCCCTATCTCACTTCTCATTGCCCAACCAGTGGTCCCTGAAATTAATGCCCAAATAAACCACTTGCGCTTGAATCCTTGCCTTACAGTTTGCTCTGAGGGATCCCAAAGTAAGGCAATCCCTATGATTCATGAGCACTGGCTGAATGTCAAGGGATTTGACTTTTCATTGTGTTTCTTGGCTGTATGCTCTTAGGCAAGTTGCTAATCCTCTCTGGCTCCTCATATTCTCAAAATAAGAACATTGAAAAATAAGAACATTGCACTGTATATACTGTAATATATCTGTGCCATCTATATCCATATCCATAAGCATACCTAGTACTTTATAGATTATTTTACCTGCTTTTGAAAGGTATTTCACATTCAGGTCTCTTTGATCCTCAGAAATAGCTCCATGAATTAGACTGGGTATAGACAACTTTGCCAGTTTCAGGGATTAGACAATTGTGTACCATAAGGACTTAGTTTTCTTTCTCTTCTAAACCTTTTAAGTAATGTCCCAGGGTTTGAGTGATTCCCATCCTTGCTCTCCTGATCTCCACTTCCAATCTTGTGTAGAGTGAGTTTCCTGCTTCTTGATTCCCTCTTATGACCAGGAAACAGCTGAAATTGTGGCAAAATAAAAGCCTTTGGGATATAAAATCACACATTCAGCAGCCCATGCAAGTTAGGTCCTGTGCAGGCTAAGACTGTGGGGGTAAACATAGACTCTGGGCTAGGTCCAGATGGTTTTGTGAGTTGTGTGCCCACACTCTGATAAAGGCAGCATGGGGTGCCTTTTTATATATCTCTATGGTTTATAGAAGCACCTTTATATCCTTGATCTCACTTGATTCCCACTCACCGTGTGAGATGTGATTTTTATTATTCCCATTTTGATGGGCAAACAGAGGCTGAGAGGCTGAGTGGATGTGATCAGTGTGCAGTCTCCTTTACTATTAAACTGTTCAGGCAGAGGCCAATGGAGTTTATCATGCCCAGGCCTGTTCAGTGGAAAGCTGTTGCTATGCATTCTATGGGAGCTGTGTAGACTTAGTCAGAGGGTGCTTTCCAGAAGAAACCAGGGGGACTCAGTCATAAAGAAGGGAAGAGTAAAGGCAGTGACACTATAGATCCTGGGGTTATGATGAGAGAGACGCCTCTATGTCACCCTGCAGAGAAAGAAATCGGACATTAGCACTCCAGAGATCATTCTGGTCCAGAAAGGGGGTCGGGGGGCTTTCTTTAAGGTTACACAGTTTGTAGGTTGAGCAACCATCCCCGTTTGCAATGAAATTCCTGCCTCCCAAGAAACCCCTAAGTCTAAGCAAACTGTGACAGTTGGTTACTCTACAACTTGTAAATGTTTTTGAGACTCCCACGTCTGTCCGATTCCCAAAGATAACCTGTTCAACCACAGGGGCACTAAATGTCATCATGAATGAGTTACTTTGCCCCTCTGAACCTCATTGTTCACCTCTGTAAAATGGAAGCAATCATATCTAACTCAAAAAGTTGTTGTAGGATCAATCAGAAAATGCATGTAAAGTGCCCACTAAATGGTCGATGCTATGACTATTATTGCTACCCAAGACTAGAAACAGGCTTTCCTGGCTTTCTACCTACCTCTTTTTTATTACTCTTGGTTGCCTCCAGCAGGATTAACAAATCACCATTAGGGTTTTTTCTGCATGTGAAGTAAAGTTTCCATATTTTGGCTGGAGATTTTGGTGAACTTAGATGCCCAGGAAGCATAGATCTTTCTAGTGAGCAAAAAGCTTTTGCTACCTATACTAAAAGCCACATCTTCTAAGAGGAATTTTGGTATGTGGTTCAACTGTGTCCAAATGATTTCTTTTTCAGATTATGAGAACAAGCTACTATCAAATATATAACAGAGCCCGGTTGAGCGCTGACCTATGAACCAGGAGATCATGGTTTGATTCCAGGTCAGGGCACATGCCTGGGTTGCTGGCTCAGTCCCCAGTGTGGGGCGTGCAGGACACAGTCGATTGACTGTTCTCTCTCATCATTGATGTTTCTATCTCTCTCTCCTTCTCCCTTCCTCTCTGAAATCAATAAAAATATATTTTAAAAAAATACAATAGAGTGGAAGAATTTAGATATATCTGGCACCAAGGGTTTAGCTTATGTTTGTGGCAGGAGAGAATGACTGTATAGTTAAACCTTGGTTCTTAAATGTCTCCCATCTGGAACACTTTGGTTCTTGACCAAGTTGTTCATGGAAAAAAAATGTGCTGGTTAACTTGGGTTCTCAACTGGACAACCCTTCATGCTGATACTTCAGCATGACAAAAAGAATCTCTCAGGCCACAAAGAGAACACCCAGTATGAGTCAGTGTACAGTGACACCTTGCCTGGTTAACATCTCAGGAAATTGTGCTGTGGAAATTTTTGTGGTTTTTTTTTTTTTTTTTTGTATTTGTTGCTGGCCAAATGGATGATTAGCACAATTTTAAAACATAAAGAGGCCATCAAGGGTGCTAATGTTGCTAAAGGTGTGAATGAAACAATGATCACAGGTAGTTGAAGAGGCAGAAAAACAGTTGCTGTTTTGGAAAATGAAAAGCAGTTAGCCAGTGACAGCATTTCAGAGGCAGTGATATGTGGAAAAGCGAGTATGCCTCATGCTGACCTCCTGAAAGACACCCCTGGAATGGGTGCTGAACATGACTTGTTTAAGGATGGTGGGGGGTGGTTCAATACATTTAGGAAGTGTTTGTGTGTAGATTAAACATTCCATTAGACATGTATTGTATATAAGACAGGTTAAAACAGGGAATCATTTGAGGGTCTGGAACAAATGAATTCAATTTACATTATTTCTATTGGGGAAAAATGATTTGGTTTTTGAGCAGATCACTTCTCGAACAGCCTTCCGGAACAAATTAAGTTGGAGAAGCAAGGTTCCAGTGTATTTCTTCAATCACATCCAATGATGCAGAATAAGACCAATTGGATATAGGTACTATTTGATCACATCTCTCTGCCGTTGCCGTTTCTGCCCATGCGAATATATGCTAGTGCATTATATAAAGAGAATAACAAGATCCAGCATTTCATGCGAGATTTAGAAGGCCGTCTTGTTCTCCTGTTGTAGTGTTCTGAGTGGGCGTTTGAACTCTGAAACCCGGAAGACTGAGCCCCTCAAACAGGCTCTTTCTGTGTCTCAGTGGGAAGCTCTTTGCTTCTCTTTTTCAGTTTCTTCAGCTGTAAAACAGGAATCCAAATAATTCCCTCTAGTGCAGGGATTCTCCGAGCTGGTCTGTAAAATTACACAAAGATGAAAAACCCTGGAGTGACAATAGACGCCTAACATTGTTATGAGTCTAGAGATCAATGAGATTTGAAAGAAAAAGGGGGGATCTATCATCCAAGAGGAAAAACCCAAAGCGCTTTCTGCTTAAACTGGGGTGTCTTGTGATTAACTTTTGGGGATCAATTTCTGTGCACCTTCCTGGGGTTACCTTGCATATGTTTTTCTAGTCATTTCCCTAAAGGAAGCCTGTCCCATCATAATTTTATAGGATTCTCCTCCTCCTTCTCCTCCTCCTCCTCCTGCTCCTCCTCTTCCCCTTCCTCCCCCTCCTTTTATTTTTAACTGTACTAAAGAAAAAAAAATTGAGTGCAGCTTCCTTGCTGATTGTGGAGAATAAATCTGTATCTCTTTGGAAGCTTGTTGATCAAAAGGTTCGTGTCATCTGTGTGTAGGCCGTTTCTCGGAGGGAAAAAGGCAGAGTAATCAAGAATGCTTGCTTCTCTTCCGCGAGGAAAACAGATGCACTGCGTGCGTAATGGGATTGTGTTTAAAAAACAAAGTCAGGGGCCTGGGAGAATTATACTGGTGCCCTCCTTGCAAATGTGTGGAGATAATGGTGGCTCAGAAAGAGACTCCGCATTCCAGAGCTTTCGGTGTCTATGGCAAGAAACAGATGAAATGTGTCCATAAAAATCTGGCCTTTATTAGACAGATAAGGACGTCTGGAGTGAATGGTATACTCTGAGGAAGATGAGAAAAGGGAAACAGGAACACTTCTTTACTGTTTGTCTCGGGTCTGGTGGTACCTGGGTTTATGATTTAGAATGTTTCACATCTTTCCTTAGAATGATTATTCGTTTTTGGAGTGCTCTCTTCTTGGCTTGCTAGGGTTCACACATCACACCAGATCTTTCGCTGTATTGTTACAAAATTAAAATAGAAGATGGGTTGTGTGCGGTGCATTTTCTCTAGGGGGATGAGAGCCACAAAAATATTAACCACAAGCATTTCACTGTTTGAAAAAGCAAAACAAAACAAACCATAGACACAGAGAGCGTCAGCTGTCTCTCTTCCCAGGGTGGCTCTTCCGTAGCTGGATCTCACTGTCTAGGACAGTTCTCCTCACAGTGACCTGTGTTTCACAGTGACAAAAGCCCCTACAGTCAGAATGCTCAACACTTCAAGTGATTGTGTGCATTTCGTAGTTATGAGGAGAGACAAACGAGGAGATGTATCTGTTTCTGGACTTTGGTTTTGGAGAATGCTTTTAGGCTGGCTAGTACTGTATAGTTCATTACAGGCTTCCTGATTCAGTGTTTAGGTTGAAAGAGGAAAAATATTTTGTATTGACAGAAGATCAAGAGCAGATGTACGCCAAGGTCTCAAGCATACGTTTTAACTTACATTGTGTGCTGTGAGGAACTATCTCAGAGCCAAAAAGTGATTTGTATTCACTAATTGTAGGCAGTTTGGTAGTTCTTGCATATAAAAATAACTTTCTTAAATCTGTTATCTGTTGGTTTCCCTTCTCTCGTCCTAAATATGTTTTGGGTTTTTACTGTGGGGGTTGAGTCAAGGTTTAATGTGGAGCTAGCTCAGTGTCCTGGGCAGCACTGGGTTTTACACCCATCAAGTGTCCTCAGGAAATGTAATGTGGTTAGAAAATCAGTTAAAATTGTGGCCATGAGAGCCTAGGTCTATGGAGAGGGGGCAGTTGCCAGGTACATTTGATCAAGGTGGAATGTCAAGTTGGATCATTTGAGAGTCAGGACCCCCAAAATGTATCGACTTTGGTCTCTAAAAGAATCCAAATTGAATATCTACGTTGCTCAAATATGCTGGAAGATTGCCAGATCTCGGCTTCAGTTGGCGTGTGTGGAAACTGCTTACACATGCAGCCTAGAGGGAGTCGATTCTGTTGAATGGCTGTCCAAATGTCAACATAGCTCATCATCATTTCTAGATGACAAATCATAAACATGGTTGGCCCTCCGGCAATGACGCTTGACTGTGTGAGGCAGGTGGTGGAAAACATGAGTTGCACACAGAAATGCCCACAGGGGCCAGGTTTATGTGATCCTAAGTGAGGCATGGTGGCAGGGTATGAGGAATGGTGGGGACCGTCAGGGCATGAAGGAACCTCCCCTTCTGGAGGGGCACCTATTCCTCCCTCACCTGCTGCTCCCCACTGCTCTTCCTCAGTGCAGGCTCTGTGTGGCCAGATCTGCTCATTGCTTTTCCAAAACAAGCAGGACATTTCTATATTTATGTGAAAACTCTCAAACTTCATATGTTGACTTACATTTTTTAAAATATATTTTTATTGATTTCAGAGAGGAAGGGAGAGGGAGAGATTAAAAACATCAATGATGAGAGATAGTTATTGATTGGCTGCCTCCTACACGTCCCCTACTGGGGATTGAGCCCACAACCTCCTGGTTCATAGGTGGATGCTCAACTACTGAGCCATGCTAGTCGGGCTGTTGACTTAAAATTTTAAATACTATACACTCAGCATCTAAATACTTCAGAAGGCCAGATATGGCTGCCATCTTGAGACCTCGAAATTAAATGACTCTGGGAAGAGATTCCCCCTACTCTCTATCTAGAGACTGCTTTTCCAGCAATCTCAGTGGATATTTGTTTGTTGTTGTTTGTTTTGTTTTATAAAAGAACACTCAATTCATAATACATGTCCTACCCATCTATCTTACAAATTAAATTTACCCAATTAATATTTATATGAAAACTTACCTGAGCATATCCTATTTCATCTTCAAGAAGGCCTTATGAGGTAGACTAGAGGCCCAGTGTATGAATTCATGCACAGGTGGGGTCCCTTAGCCTGGCCAGTGATCAGAGCCGATTGGGGTGGGGTGAGGTGGAGTGGGGCCAGCCAGCTGGGGCAGGGACCATGGGAGGTTGGCTGGATGCCCCCCCCCCACCCCCAATTGGGGCTGATGGGGAGGCGGGACGGCTGTGGGGAGGGACCACAGGGGGTTGGCTGGCCACGGGAGGTTGGCTGTGGAAGCGCACTGACCATGGGGGCAGCTCCTGCATTGAGCGTCTGCCCACTGGTGGGTTAGTGCACGTCATAGCAACCAGTCAACCTGTAGGTCTTTCAGTCATTTGGTCACTTAGGCTTTTATATATATAGATATTCTTAACATAGGTACAGAGATGAAGAAACAGATTCTACACATTTTAAGGAAACTGCTCAAGGTCACAGAGATAACTAATGATGAAATGGAAGTTCAGACTCGATTTTCTGATTTTAAGCTTTGCTTCTTATTGTGAAAGCAAGTCTTAAAATAGACCTATAATCCATTTAAATAATAATCCTTATCAACAACATCATTTTGACCTTTTCTTATCTAGCCCCTAGACACAGAGTTTACAAAAAAATTTTTTGCCTGGGAAAGTTACTGTATCTTTCTAGGTCTCAGTTTTCTTATCTCTTAGATGGGAAGAGCAAGACTTGAGCAGTGGAGCCAAACTGGCATTGCAAGGGCTGTATGCTAGAAGATGTCTTTGCTTGGGTCTAAATTAAGTTTTTTTTTTCTGTTTATAAAACACTCAAGTTATTGTGGTATAGCTGACATAAATAAATTGGACATATTTTAAGTGTATGATTTAATAAATTTTGACATGTGAACTCACCCATGAAAACCATCACAATTATGATAATGAACTTACTCATCACTCTCAAAAGTTTCCTCATGCCCCTTTGTAATCCACCCCTTGTCTCTCCACTCCTTGTTCCAGGTAACAATTGATCTGCATCTTTTTATTATATGTTTGCTTGCATTCCCTAGAATTTTATGTCAATGGAATCATACAAGATGGATTTTTTTTTTTGGTCTGGCTTCTTTCACTCAGCTTAACTATTTTGATATCTATGTTGTTGTGTATATCATTAGTTCATTCATTTTGATAGCTGAGTAGTCTTCCATTACATAGATGTATCATAGTTTACAACAAAACAACATGATATAAATGAGCAAATGACTCATATCCAACACCAAAGAAGATAGGCAGATGGCAAATAAGCACAACTAAGATGCTCAACATCATCAGTTATTAAGGAACTTCAAATTAAAACCACATTAAGATACCACTACCTACATATTAGAATGGGAGGTTAAAACATTGCTTATTAAAGTCTTGAGGATAAGGAGAAACTCCCATACACTACTGGTAGTAATGTAAAATGGTACAACTTTGAAAAACAATTTGGCAGCTTCTTATAAAGTTAAATATGCACCAACCATATGAATCAGCCATACTGTTGGAGGCAGCAAGAATGGCAACAGGTGTTAGACCCATTGGGTCAGACTGGACCTGGTTTCAGCAACCTCGGTACTTGAGTTCTGGCTAGGAAAGAATTCAGAGCCAAGGCTCAAACTATAAGAGAATATTTATTCATAAAATCACAGAGGTAGAATAAGTAATTTGTAGAAGAAATGGGCTTAGAAAACAACTTATAGAGGTTCAAAGTGAGGAAGGTAAAGGTGACTCCTCTGGGGGGATTGAGATAGGGAAGGGAGGAACAAGGGAAAGCCTTGGACATGCTTCTGGAAAGATGAGCATAGCTGGGTCCTCTGACCTAAGGGTTTTAAGGATGGAGATCTTAGGTGAGGTCCCAGGGGAAGATCTCAATAGAATATTCAGCAATTTTCCTGGTGTGTCCTTTCAGGGTCATGGTCTCCACTCATTGATTGGCCAGTGTGAGGGCAAGAGGTCATTATTCAATGCAGCTGGTTCAGAGGTCAGCCTTGGCCTTGGCATTGCTTGTCTGGTTTTGCTGCTTTTTTGGGGCCTGGAGCTGAAATATAACTGACGCGTAGATATTATCTTTAGGGAGAAAAGGTCAGGTGGTCCAAACCTCATGACCAGCCAGGAGAGGAGAGGTCACCTTGGGGATGAGGCCCTACCCTAAAGTTGTCCTTTGCTAGGCACCCAGGGCTTTCTGCCCCTGTGACTTTCTGTACCTGGCCCACCATCCTTGCTCTGCTCATGTCTAATGCCTACCAGAGTTTGTTTTCTTATTACTGAGTTTTGAATGCCATTTGTACATTCTGAATACAAGTTCTTTATCTGATATACAACTTGCAGATATTCTCTCTCACTCTGTGACCTGTCTTTTAATTCTCTCAACAGTGTCCTATGTCACAAAAGTAAAGTTTATGTAATTATTTTTTAGGTATTGTGCTTTTACTAATAATTGTTAATTAAAAATATTTGCCTACTCCAAGATCACAAAGGTTTGCTCCTAAATTGTCTTCATGATTTTTGTACACAGTTCTATATAATTTAAAAAGTATTTGCCAACCTTTAAAAGTTGGAAAATTTTATATAAGAAATATGACTTTCCAGTTTCTCTTAGAAATGGAAGAGCTGGGTATACTGGCCTGCATTTCCATAGGCTGGTGCTCCACTGGCTCTGGATGAGGCTGCAGTCTTCCATGGTCTCACTGGGTTGGCCTTACTCATTTCCATTCCCAACATGTGACTGTGTGTGCATAGATCCACCACCCCACAGCTAGATGCCTTCCATTCCTTTGTAGTTCTAAGCTTTGGTGATGTTACAAATTTTCCATTTATTATTACCTATAAGCCTTCCTTGGGAGTTTAGGAGAGTAAGTTACCCTGCCATGGACCTAGAATCAACCTGGAGATTCTGGAAGATTCACTGTAGTTAGTATCTTCACTTCTTCTTCTTTTTTTTTTTTTTTAAACAAAGGCCAAGTTTATTTGTTCATTTCTTGCATTTGAAGTATTCCTTGATGACATCCTTTGCCTGAGACTCTTTGCCATAGTCCTTAACCACCACGCAACTGCAACCAACCACCATACGGGGTTTTCCCTCTCTGTCGATTTTACAGAGGCCTACCCATTCCAGTTTCTTGTTGTCGTCAACCTTAATTAAGTTGATTTGGTGTTCAGCACAAAGAGCCTCCACTAACTTGACGTACTTAGGCTCATCACAGTAGGATGCAAGTACACAAAGGTGGGCTTGGTGCTTGTCTAAAGCTTTGGCAGCTTTGCAAATTCCGTGCGCGAGGCCATCGTGGATGAGGGCGGTCTTCAGCACCTCTTGCAAAGCAGTATTAACGTCCATTACACCTCCAGCAGCAATGCCTTCCTCGGCCATGGCGGTGGGTTATGGGTGGAGCCGAATCTTGAACGCACCCAAGCCTCCGCCTCCACGCAACTCCGTGGTGGCAGGGAAAGCGCAGTATCTTCACTTCTACCATGGGGGTGGACTTTCACAATCTGGGGACATTTCTGAAGTAGTTTAAATCTGAAAGTGATGATTTGACATAGCTCTGGGCACCTGCCTACTGCCTAAGTTTTTCTCATTTGCTTTCTGCTATAAATTAAAAATTTGTTTTGAAGTATAAATACACTAGAGGCCCAGTGCATGAAATTCATGCACTGGAGCCAGGGGAAGGGTATCCCTCAGCCCAGCCTGCACCCTCTCCAATCTGGGACCCTTCGGAGGATGTCTGACTGCTGGTTTAGGCCCGATCCCTGTGGACATTCATCTCACAATCTGGGCCTGCTGGCTCCCAACTGCTCGCCTGCCTGCCTGATTGCCCCTAACTGCTTCTGCCTGCCAGTCTGATCACCTCCTAACCACTCCCCTGCCAGCTTGATCAACAGCTAACTGCTTCCCTTCTGGCCCGATCGCCCCGCCATCCCCTGCAGGCCTGATCACCCCCAACTGTCCTCTGCTGCAGGCCTGGTCACCCCCAACTGCCCTCCCCTGCAGGCCTGGTCAGCCCTACCTGCCCTCCCCTGCTGGCCTGATCACCCACAACTGCCCTCCCCTGCCGGCCATCTTGTGGCCACATGGGGACGGCCATCTTGTGCGAGGGTGAGATGGTCAATCAAAAGACTCAGAATAGCCAAAGCAATCCTCTTTTAAAATGCATGCATTTTAATATCTATCACCCCAGTTATGATATATAGCATTCCCTCTACTAGGGAAATTTCCCTCCTGTCCCTCTCCAGTCTATCCATGGGGAGAATAGAGGTGGATGCTAACTCCCCTTCTAGACTCAACCACCAATATAATATCTAACCATAGCTTAGTTTTATTTGTTCTTGAAATTTGTGAAAATTGAATCATAGATTAAATACTCTTTTGGGTCTTACTTCTTCCTCTGAGCATATTTTTGAGATGCATCCATGTTGCATCAACCAGCAGTTGTTCTTTTTATTAATAAGTAATACTCCATAAGATGAATATGCTACATTTTAGTCATTCACTCTCCTGTTGATGGACATTTGGTTTGTTTCTAATGTTTTGCTATTATGAATAAAGCTGCAATGAACATTGATGTACAAATTTTTGTACATGTGTTTTTATTCTCTTTTGGGTAAATATCTCAGAGTGAAATTGTTGGATCATAAGGTAAGGTGTATATTAGCTTTATAAAAAGCTTAAAAAGTTTACTACAGTGGTTGTAACATTTTTCATTCTTACCAGCAATGAATGAGAAACCCAGTGGCTCTCCATCCTGTCAGCATTTGGGATTCTATTCTCTTTAATTTTAGCCATTCTAGTGAATATGTAACAGTAGCTCCTTGTGATTTTAATTAGCATTTCCCTGATGACAAATGATGTTGAACATTTTTCCTTGATTTTATTGACCATTCACTTAAAGGTGTTTTTGATGAGCAGGTTCTTTTAATTTTGTTGAGTTCTAATTTATCAATTTTCTTTTTTACAATTACTGTTTTCTGTGTCCTAAGAAATCTTTGCCTCACCCCAGTTTACAAAGAACTCATGTATACTTCATTTTAGTAGCTTTATAGTTTTAACATTTACATTTATGGCTTAATTTATTTCAAATTAATTTTTCTTTATGGTATAAGGTACAGATCAAGTCCCCTCCCTGCCCAGTGGTAAAGTACCCTTTATTAGACTTTCTGTTTTTCATTAAACTACATTGGTGACTTTGTAAAAAGAAAAAATCAATTGTCAGTATGTATGTGAGCCTATTTGTGAACTCTTAATCTGTACCATTGATATATTTTTCTGTACTTATGACATATTTACCATATTGAAATTTTCAATCCTTGAGAATGAAATATGAGTTCTCCAGTCACCTCATATTAGGCTCCCTTTCTCCCCTGACTCCCTCCCTCTGGCAGCCACCACACTGCTGTTTGTGATCATAAGTTTCAGTTTTATATTCCACATATGAGTTAAATTATATAGTTCTTAGCTTTTTCTGTTTGACTTATTTCACTTCACATAATGTTCTCAAAGTCCATCCATGTTGTAAATGACACTATTTCATCCTTTCTTATGGCTGTGTAGTACTCCATTGTGTATATATACCACATCTTCTTTATCCACTTCTCTATCATAGGGAACTTTGGCTGTTTCCAACTGTTGGCCACTGTGAATAATGCTGCAGTGAACATAAGGGTGCATATATCTTTGCATATAAATGATTTCGAATTTTACCTTTGAAATCAATGAAGACAAAAAATGTGAAAGACCTATATACTGAAAATTACAAAACATTATTAAAAGAGATTGAAAAAGACACAATGAAGTGGAAAAAATATCCTGTGTTCATGGATTGGAAGACTCAACATAGTTAAAATGGCCATTTTACCCAAAGCAATATCCAGATTTAATGTCATCCCCATCAAAATCCCAAAGTCATTTTTTAAAGAAACAGAACGAGAAATCATCAGATTTGTATGGAACCACAAAAGACTCAGAATAGCCAAAGCAATCCTGAAAAAATAGAACAATGCTGGAGATATCATGCTACCTGACTTCAAAATATACTACAGAGCTACGATAATCAAAACAGCATGGTATTGGCAGAGAAACAGATACACAGATCAATAGAACAGGGTATAGAGCCCAGCTATAAAACCACACTTATATGGACAGATAATTTTAGACAAGGGAGCCAGAAATGCACATTGGAGTAAAGATAGTCTCTTCATAAATGGTGCTGGGAAAACGGGAAAGCCACATGCAAATGAATGAAATGGATTGTAGTTTGTCCCCATCTACAAAAATTAATTCAAGATGGATCAAAGACTTTAACATAAGACCTGAAACTATAAGTCACATAGAAAAATATATAGGTACCAAACTTATGGACCTGGGTGGTAGAGAACATTTTATGGACTTGACCCCAAGTCAAAGGCAAGGGAGGTAAAGGCAAAAATAAATGAATGGGACTATATCAAACTGAAGAGCTTCTGCACAGCTAAAGAAATGGACAACAAAACTAACAGGCAGCCAACCAGATGGGAGATGATATTTGCAAACAGTAGCTCTGACAAAGGTTTAATTTCCAAAACATAAAGAACTTATAAAACTGCAATGACCCTTTGAAGCCCCAAATCTGCATACCTCATCCCTAGCTCAGGATGTCTTATATATCTCAATCCCTCTTTTGAGTTCTGAACCTTTCCTGCAGATGGGATCTCTAATTTTTGTGGGGTTTCCATACATATGTATATATTAAAGTTGGTTATTTTCTCTTGCAAAATAAAATGAGTAAGAAAGTGTTCTCTCCATATCTATATATCTATATCAATATCTATATCTGGTCCTCACTCAAGGAGTGAGGATATTTTTTCCATTGATTTTTAGAGAGCGTGGAAGGGAGGGTGGGAGGAGGACAGAGAGAGAGAGAGAAAGAGAGAGAGAGAAAGACATTGATGTAAGAGAGATACATGAATTGGTTGCCTCCCAAACTCACCCGGCAGGGGGCAGGGATCAAACCTGCAATGCAGGTATGTGCTCTTGACTGGAATCGAACTCATGAACTTCTGGTGCACAGGCTGATGCTCTAATCACTGAGAAATGCTGGCCAGGACTCCTCCTATATTTTATTTAAAAAGTTTGTGTAATATTGGTATTATTTCTTCCCTAAATGTTTAATATAATTCATCTGTAAAGTCATCTGGGCTAGGGATTTTCTTTGTGGAGAGATTTTAAATTAAGAATTCATTTTTTTTCCCTTGTTGGGTAGCTCAGTTGGTTAGAACATTGTCCCAATACACCAAGGTTGTGGGTTCTATTCCCGGCCTGGGCACATATAAGAATCAACCAATGAATGCACAGCTTTGTGGAACAACAAGTCAATCTCTCTCTCTCTCTCTCTCTCTCTCTCTTCCCCTTCTTCTCTATTTCAAATCAATAAATTAAAAAAATTCTTTCTAAATTTAATTTTCTTTCATAGATGCACAGCTATTTTAAGTCTTCTATCAGTTGTGTTTTTTAAGGAACTTTTTCATTTCATCTACATTGTTTTATGTGTTGACATGAAGTCATTTATAAGAGCCCCTTTACTATCTGTAGGACCTCTGGTCATAGTCTCTCTTTCATTCTTCATGTTGGTAATTTATAGTTTTTTTCTCTCTCTTATTTTTATTATTCAATATTACTAGGGATTTATCATTTGCGTTCCTATTTTCAAAGAACTAATTTTTGGTTTTGTTGATTTTTCTCTATTATTTGCCTTCTATTTAATGAAAGTATCTTCTTAACCTATTACTTCTTCTGCTTACTTTGGGCCTACATTCTTCTTTTATAGCTTCCTAATGTGGGAGCTTAGATCGTGATTTTAGATCCTTCTTGTTTTCTAATATATACATTTAAAGTTATGAATTTCTTTTTTATACCACTTTAGCTGTATCCCCTAAATTTTAATATCTTGTGTTTTCCTTATCATTTAGTTCACCATATTTTCTAAATTTCCTTGTGAATTGTTTTTTGATCCCAGGGTTATTAAAAATGTTGATTAATTCTCAAATTTTTATGAATTTTCTACCTATACTTTTATTATTGAATTCTAATTTACTTGACATGTGGTCAGAGAATATACTCTGTATGATTCTAACCTTCTGAAATTTATTGAGACATTTTCTTTGTTCAGCATTACAGTGTTTCTTGATGAATGTTCTCTAAGTCCTTGAAAAGAATGTGTATTCTTCAGTTGTTGGATATATAGTGTTCCATAAACACTTACTAAATCAAGTTGTTTGATAATGTTTAAATTTTTATATTGTTACTGATTATTTATATTATTTTTATATCAATTACTAAAAGAGAATTATTCAAGTCTCTAACTATGATTGTCTATTCTCCCTTTAGTTTTGTCAATTTTTGCTCTCGATGTGCTTTTAAGTTCTATTATTAGGAACAAACACATTTAGAAACATTCTATATATCTAAAAGCCTAAGTGACCATCGCAACCAAACAGGCTGCAACCAGTTGCTATGATGTGCACTGACCATCACAGGGCAGACACTCAATGCAAGAGCTGCCCCCTGGTTGGTCAGTGCACTCCCATAGCCAACCTCCCTCAGCCCCTCCCCTGAGCAGCCAACCTCCTGTGGCCCTTCCCCCAGGCCAACCTCCTGCCACCCTGATCAGCCCTGATCACCGGCCAGACCAAGGGACCCCGATGTGGAACATCTTTTCATGTGTTTTTTTGTTATCTGTATATCCTCATTAGTGACGTTTATTCAAATATTTTGCCCATTTAAAAATGTAGGTTGTCATCTTTTCATTGATATGCAAGAGTTCTTTGTATATTCTCGATTCAAGGCCCTAGTCAGATATGTGTTTTGCAAATATTATACCCCAGTCTGTGGTCTATCTTTTTATTTTTAAAATAATGTCTTTTGAAAAGTAAAAGCTTTTAATTTTGAAGACGTCCAAGTTATCAATTTTTTCTGTTACAATTCATGGCTTTGTGTCTTCTTTAAAAAATCTTTGCCAAACCTAAAATTACTAAAATTTTCTCCTATGATTCCTTTCAGGAGTTTTTTAGGCTATAAAATCTTGGCATTATGGTTAGTAACAACCCCTCACTATTCTTGAATTTGTTAGTGAACTTCTGATGATGATACCAAATTGAGATCTCTCTCTCTCTCTCTCTCTCTCTCTCTCTCTCTCTCTCTCTCTGACATACAGGTACTAGCGGTGAAAGAAGACAGCTAAGATCATAGCACAGAGCACCTCAGAGATGGACAAGAGTCTCTATAGGTACTATTATTATTATTTTTAATCCTTATCTGAGGATATGTTTTTCCATTGATTTCTAGAAAGAAGAAGAGAGAGAGAGAGAGAAACACCAATTGGTTGCCTCCCATAGGTGCCCCGACCAGGCATCAAACCCGAAACCTGGTTATGTGCCCTGACTGAGAATTGAACCCATCACCCTTCAGCTTACGGGACACCGCTCCAGCCAACTGAGCCACACTGGCCAGGGCTCAATAGGTACTCTTATCACCATCACCATTTTACAGATGAGAAACTGAAGCCCAGAGGGACTGAAGCCCACAGTCACTCAGCAGAGACCAGAGAAGCTGGACATGAACCCAGGCAGCCTGATTCCAAGCCTGTGCTCCTAAGCACCGGCATTTACTGAACTTACACAAGTATTTCTTTCGTCTTTTTTTTAAAAAAATTTAAACAGGAAGTGCCTTTTCTAACTTGTCCTTTAGGAACTAGTATGTTATAGGATCTGGGATGACTGAGGGAGTGCTTACCCAGGTTTCGACCGGTTGATGTACTAGTAGGTTCTGGTTCTGGCTCTGGTCAGCTGTGTGCCCTTGGGCAAGGAATGTTCACCTCCCTGAGTCCCAGGTTTCTCCTCTATAAAATGTTGAGGGGGATATTCTAGTTAATTTCCAAGGCCCTTTCCAGCTGTCACATTCCTCACGTCTATGATTCTGTGATTAAGTTCCTGGAAGGTTTAAGTACTGATAAAAGTGCCATTAAGTTCTGTATACTCAGCCCTGGCAGCCTCTGTTACCTAAGATACCTGGGTGGGGGTGGGTGGAAGGGAAAGCCTTGTGTTTGGCAACTGCGTGTTATACTGTAGATCAGAGGTTCTCAACCTGTGGGTCGCGACCCCTTGGGTGGTCGAACGACCCTTTCACAGGGGTTGCCTAAGACCATTCTGCACATCAGATATTTATATTATGATTCATAACAGTAGCAACATTACAGTTATGAAGTAGCAACGAAAATAATTTTATGGTTGGGTCACATCATGAGAAACTGTATTTAAAGGGCCAGAAGGTTGAGAACCAGTGCTGTAGATGATGGCAGACTGTTCAGCAACATGCAGTGTCACTGAGTTTCCTCTGATTTCTGGACCTTGGTCTATGGCGACCGAGGCCGACCATCAAAAACAGTTTTCCAACAAGAGAACTTTGTGCAGTAAGTTCCCCAGGCGAGTAACTGGAGATAACTGAGATGGGATTGAATGGGTCTCAGGCAGAGAAATTTGAAGGACAGACCTATTTGGGTGATGATCTGGTTGACCCAAGGCCTCTTTGTCTATCATTCCTTGACCTCAGGTCAGAGTGACAGAAAGGGGGGAAGCTGCCAAGGCAGTTAGGGATGCTCCTGCCCTGAAGTCTTTGAAAAGAATAAGTGATTGTTTGTCTCACATGGTTAGTCACTCACCTGCCTGAAGGCAGAAGGCTGTGAGTCTATGATCTACTGGGACTTCCAGAAGTCCTTGCTTTCAAGGAGGTGACTGCTCGTTATAAAACCCTAAAGCTGGGTTCTTAGAGGCTATTGTCGAAGCAGTAACAGCCACCTCCACTGAGTGCTTGCTAGATGCCAGGCTGTAGCCAAGAACGCTGAGCTCCATCATGACCAAGAGACTCATCGTCTGCATGACTGCAGGCAAGCCACTTATTTTCTTTTTTGCATTTCAATTTCCAAAACTGTAATATGACTGGTCACCTGTGTAAAAGTGCAAGGTGGTGTATAATGCCACACCTTCGTGTCAATGGAAGACTAAGGAGAAAATGTACACAAAGCACCAGGCAAGCAGAAGGTATTCAATAAGGGACCCATAGACTGTGGGCTTCCGCGGTCCGTAGGGCAAGACTGACTGGAGTCTCCATGAGGCTTGCATCCTCAGAGCCTAGAGCTGGGCCTGGAACACAGCAGGTACTCACCACTTTATAGGATCAAGGGCCCCCTGCACAGGAAAAGGCAAACTGTCATGAATATTTATGCATCACAAAATTTGTAAAGCTAAACCAAGAGAAACAGACAAAAATATACTGTTAGTAGGAGACTTCAATGTCCCTGTTGGCCCATGGCAGAGCGGCTGGACCAAAAAATATGCAAAGATGCAGAGGCCTAAATAACATAATAAATGTAAAGGGAAACAGTCCTCTATCTTCATGTTCTGAATCCAGAAAAATACTTTCTTTCTGGAGACCATGGGACATTGACAAAAACTGACCACAGAGAAATCCTCAATAAATCTCCAAAGGGAAGCAATGAAACTAGAAATTAAAGACAAAATGGGAAAATATAAATCACTTGGGTAGAAGAGGAAATCAAAAGGGAAACTGTATGATATCAATAAATATTCAATTACCCAAGGGTCACAGGGCTAACAGTGGCAGCACTGAGACTGTCAGAATCTGGGCCTCCTAACGAAGTCATTCAGCCACGAACTGGTTTGCGACCTCGGACGACATCCTGGGCCTCAGTTTCCCCTTGGATCAAATCGCCTCTAGGGCCCCAGGGTTGAGGCGAAGTGGGGGAGGGGAGGTGGGCGTGCGGGACGCGCCGGAGCGACAGCTCTCCGGGCAGTCGCAGGGTGCCGGTGTTGCCCGGCGGCAGCAGAGGGCGCT
>NW_006297573.1:1839623-1849492 GCF_000327345.1 Myotis davidii
AGTTGTCAGCGCTGACAGCGCGGAGGGGTTGGGGTGCATGCGGCACTTCCGTGCGGTTCGTCCCTCCCATCTCTAGCTGGACCCTTATCGGTGTTCAGGCAAGTCTACCCTCCTAAAGAGCGGCCGTCCCGGAAGGCGCGGTCCAGGAGGGAGTTTTTGTATTTTCGGTGGTTCCTGCGAGAGCCAGGCTGTCCGCAGAGCGACCCAAACAAAAGCCCGGTCCTTCTGGGACTCGGGCGGCCTCGCCTCTCCACCGCCCCCGGCTCTACAGCCTTCAGGAGGGTCACCAGGGAGGCCACAACGTGTGCGCGGCTGCCGCCGCCACTTTGTGCAAAATTGCTGTCAGAGGCGGCCTGCGGCCCCTGAGCGCTCGGAGTGTGCACGTGTGTGTGTGTGTGTGTGTGTGAATGTGACAAACAAGGGAGAAAAGCCATCTAATGCATACTTGATTTTGGTAATCTCCAAAGACAATTGCAACAGTTAGAGAAAGACTCGGCCGAAAGCCGGAGCGTCTTAGTTCGCTGCGGGAAGCTTGGATCCTTGCTGCGCTTGAGCCGGTACACAATGAGAGGGAAGAGCGCGGCTGCGCCTGTGGAGACAACCGATTCATTCTTTGGAGGTTGGAGGGGGAAAGTTGATTAAAGTCTCCAGGGTCTGGGGCCTCACTTTTAACATGCATCCCTTGAGGGGGTGCCGGAGCCCCTGGATTCTTTTCTCCAACCGATGAGTAGTCTCTGCCCTTTTATCATGCATCTTTCATTTTAGTTAGGCTGTGTTTAGGGGAAGAAAAGGCTGTTTTGCAGTTGGGGGGGGGGGGGATCTAATCACCGCATAGACTGTAACTTCAGAATCCGTTTGTTACTAATACCTAGCGAAGGAGCTTCATGGTAGAAAACACCCTGGAAGGAAGTTGTGTGTGCGCGCATTTTGATTTCTAGAGATGTTTTTGGGGGAGTGGGAACCACATTTTCTGAGGATGATTCTGAAACGGATCCTATCTTGAAGTTGTGCTAATTTGGACGCTCCTGTGGGTAAAGTAGAAAGAGCTTCTAATTGTAATTAAGATGTGCGTATCAGCTGGGAGTGCACCTTTGCGGTGAAAATCCTAATGAAATGTAAACAGTTTGGTCACATGGATGTTTGCGTCTATGATGCCTAACATCTGGCCCCAACACCTGGGTGAAAAGTGAAAAATGGGCCATGCTGCTAAACAGTGTAAACATCCTGCTGATGTCAGGTTGCCTAGCAAATGTAGGTGGAGATGACCAGGTGATTCTCGCTAAGGGAGGGCTCCTAGCTTGGGGCCTTGATTAATCCGGTTATATCCTCTGTCTGACTCCTGGTTGCTTTTAGATCATGGGGGGTGGGGTGGGGAGCACACCATGCAGTGGACATTTGCTGAGGGAAAGACAATTTTGTTTTCGGCAGTCACCCAAATTTTGTCTTGTTTAACTGTCTATAAGGCTTTTACAAGTTTTAAAAGAGGATTGCCTGTTCCATACTCTTCAATAAGGAGCTCAAATCTGTTATTATTGCCTTATTTGTTGTCTTAGAAATCTCTTTCCATTTCTGTTTGATCTTTTCGCTGGGGACAAAGCTTCTAGGGGAAGGCACATTTACTTTCTTGTCTGATCCAAGATTCCTAAGGTAACTCAGACAGTGGCTTAGGATCAACTTAAAGGGGGGATAAGTTTCATTTATTTATTAAAAAACAACAACTCTGGGTTTCTTCTATCACTTTGCTATCATAGTAGCCAGGAGGAGAAAAACCTTTACCGGTAAATTTATTTTTTTCTGGTGTGTGCATTGTTGAATTCATCTGCCATCTGTATACCTACTCAGAGCTACTCCTCTCCAGGAAGGTGAAGCCTTTGTAACTTCACCAGGAGCCCAGGGTCTTTGGAACCTGCCTGGGACTTTCTCAGAACCCCCTGGATTCTGCGCTTTGGCTCCTTGGAGTCAGAGGGAGGTGGCCTGCTACTGTGTTTGCTGTCATTTCGTAAACCTTCCAGTGCCGTTTGCATAGGTGTCTGACCTGTCTACCTTTAAAGAGGAGTCTCTTGAGGGTAATAACACTGAGGGCCAAGTCAGCCACCCCAATTTTATTGGAGACTCCTGCAAACACTCCCCAGACAAAGCCACGCAGAGGCCCAATAGACAAAGGGTTTGGTCAGACCGAGTCTGGTGGTGTGTGGAAAATATTTAATTTCCAACATCGTTTCAGCATACTTGGTAAGCTGTTTGCCACCCTGATGCCTCGGATCATCTTTTTGATATTTAGTTAGAAGTCCTTTAAAAACTCAACTTTAGCCTATATTTTCCTTTCCATCTCCTACCTGGTGAGCATAGGCCTCAAATTAGTAAGAAAATTAGTAAGTGGAGTGTCAGTTGCATCCATTAGTATCCAATTTGGCTGTGGTTTGATGGTGACCACATACCCCATTTCAAATATTTCTGAAAATTTTACTCAGCATCCTATGGAGAATGGAAAGCTCTGTAGGGTACATGCATATTGATGTAAATGTATATCTACATGTAAATGGCATATGTGTACATACATATATAGTATGTGGTCCACAGATTTTTGTTGAATGAATGGAGGATAACTTTTTCGGTCATATGTAAAATTTTTCTCAGTAAAAATGCAACATGGCATATATTCAAGAATTTTTCCTTTTCTTACTCCATTTTCTAGCATGAAGGGGATGCAGTAGAAGTTAACAGTAGAGCTTAATGGTTACGAGCACAGTGATTGGAATGTAACAGGGTATATCGATTAGTTTTTTCGAACATTAATAAGCATGTTGTGAGTTTTAAGTGAAACCAGTACTGGAGAAGAGCATTCAGCCAAGAGGGTCTTAAGTTGGGCTACCTGAAATTGAGGATATTCGGACCCCCAGAATGGATATACAAAAATTTTATGTGCATTTTTGTGGTTTTCTGTTTTTAGCTATAATTTGATTTTCTGAGAAAATTGCAACGCCCAAAGATAGGAACCATTTATTGATTTGGCGTGTGTGATGCCTGCCCGGAGCAATGAGTTGCCTTCCTGGTTAGGTGTCAAGGGGTTTAGGGTTGGTGATGTGTCCTGGGCCTCAGCCCAGATCTGCACAATCCATGGAACCTCTACCTCTCCTCACTTTCCATTTTCTCTCCCACCAGGCTGGCTGTTATTGGGCCCAGGGAAAACCGAAGAGTACTGCCAAGTCCTTTGACCTCAACTAAGAATGTAATTCCCTAAACCCAAGCATTCTGAGATGCTTCTGTTACTACAGTTTATTTAACAAACGCTTGTGCTCCGGCCAGTCACCATTCTAAGCATCTTGCAAGTTTTAACTCACTGAATCCTCACAACCCTACTAGGGAGATCGCATAAATAGCTCATTTAAACCTAGGCACAGAGAAGTTAAGTTACGACTAGGAAATGGCTTTGTTGGGCTAACAGACCCTGAGAGGTCATGGCTTTTATCTTAATTGCTGCCCAAGACAGTCTCCTCGGGGTTAAGTCTTAGATTTTACATTATCGTTATGAATGGGCCACAGGTTCCCTTCCTCCAGGTTTTCCAAGAGCAGCAAAGGAACGTTTTCTTAGCCAGATCTAGGGTTTACAATAAATGATCGGAGATAGCCAATTTCAATTTTCTTTCCTGTGCTGGGTTCCTGAGCCAGTGCTGCTGTAACTCAGAGATGATGGGGCTGAAGGGCCCTTAATGGTCTTCACTCTGATCAGGAGAAATTACATTGTTGTAATGAATTGCAGTTTTAATAAGGTTTGAGGAGTGTGTCTGGCGGTTCTTTCCAACCAGCGATGAGATATAGTTTGATGAAGTGACTTTGTATTTGCATCTTGGTCGTGGACGGAGCTGGGGTGATTTATTAGAGTGGACCAGGCCCTGGCAAAAGCAGCCCCAGCTGGGAAACGCTACAGCCTCCGAGGCCTTGTTCTCAAACAGAAGGGCCTCAGCTTGGCCTTACCTATTCCCTGAGGGGTGACAGGAGAGACTGCTCCGCAGACGCACGAAGAGAAAGAAATAGTCTTCTAGGAGTCTGAGAACGTTCTCTGGAGTGTAGGGGGGAGGGGATGGCGGGAGTGGTGGGGGGAACGCTTCGAAATCCTTAACTAAATGCAGCTGCTTGTTACATGGAGCCTGACTTGCATGCCAGGAATATCTAAAAAGCTAACGAATACAAAATACAAATAAACAGCAGTAAAAAGGCTCTCTCTTTGTTGCAGTAAGCTCGGTTGGGGTTTTCAGTTTGTTTAGGAATGGGATAATTGTGGCATCCACTTTATTTTGGTAAGGCAGTGAAACGTGGATTGATGTTATTGTCATTGGGATGCTACCACCACCACCTGAACTTTTTCCTTCACACCTCCCCCGCTCTGAAGGCTCAGGCCTGGACATCCACAGGGCCTGAGTCTCAGACTGTTGCCCCTGAGTGAATTACACTGGAAGAGGGCAGATAATTTAATGGGATAATCTTGGCAGGGCCAGCAAATTTCACACCCCATCTCTCACTAATAGAAAGACAGTGGAAGGCTACAACATCCTCAGATGAAAATAAAAGGCTCTGCTTAACAGTAACTGTCTGTCCATAAATAAGGTTCTGTAGAGTTTTGATCCCAAAGCTGTTATTAAATACTGATAAGCCAAGCCTCGTAATGTTTGGCCTCCTTACATTTCCTCCCTGCCCCCCTTCGCTCTATAGAACCATAGCTTTTTTTTTTTTTAAGAGGTGAAAGGGACCTAAAAGAGCAACCAGTCCAAGCTGTTTATTTTCTCAAGTATTTCTACACAGAAAGGACCTTCTTTTATAGCCATTTAAAGAGGCAGTATGGAGTAACAGAAATAGAATGGGATTTGAGCCTGATAGATGAAGGTTTGAATTGGGACTTTGCTGTTACTGGCTGTGTGACGTTGGGAAAGTTCTTTGCCCTTCTGAGCCTCAGTTTCCTTCTCTCTAAAATGGGGACAACAGTGATATCCAACTTAGAGGGTTTTGGTGATAAGTAAAGGAGATAATGGACATAAGGCACCAAACAGCGCCATGGGCCTCCTAAACATGCAGTATGATAGCCACTATCATTATCAGGAACATGCTGGAAAAACCTGGCCCCAAAACAATGATTGTTAGCCTGTGAGATAGGAACCAAGACCCAGAGAAGCAGCAATTTTTACAATATGTTAGGACTCTTGAGTGTTTCATTTTACAGGGAGCATATAGACGGACGCTCTAGGTCGGAACAGCACCCAGGCCAGTGCGGAGGTCCAGAGATTCCACTGTGCAGTTTGCAAAGCCTTAAAACAAAGGCTTTTTTCAGAACAGCAAGCTCTTTGGGGAAGAGCAGCCTCTCCCCGGTGCTTGGTGTAATTCCAGAATCCTGCAATGGGGAATGTTACATTTCAGGGACCTCCACTTGTAATCTGACCGTTTTTAGCTCCAATATCCAAATAATCTTGCTGAGCACAACTTGAAAGGGAAGGATAATGGCCGGAGGAAGGAATCCTGAGGTGCTCTGTTAGCCATTTAAAATTTCTGAGTACAAAAAAGTTCATGTTGCCCAAAGAGAGAAGAGTAATGAAGTGTGTGGGAAGGGACAGGGGAGATAAAAAGAACTTCTAAAAACCATGGCAGGGTTTTTAGAAGTTTGTGTTTTTTATTTTTATTTTTCAACAGTAAAGCTTATCATTCAATGCATTTCAGCGAACATTTATTGTATATTTATTATGTGCAAGATATGGTGTTAGTGCCCAGAAACAAAACATTATCCCTGCTCTCCAGGGGAGGCAGAGGGTGGAAATTCTTCCTTTGTAAAGAACCTACTATGTGCCAGGAATAGTTTTTTATAGATGCTAGGCTTATATTTCCCAGCAGCCCTTTGAGGTTGGACTTCTAACCCCATTTTACAGATAAGGAAATCAAGACTCAGGGAGGTAAATATCTTAGCCAACCTCACGCAACTGTTAATTGGGATTTGGCATTTGACCCTGGACATTTGAACATAGGTATTTCGACTCACAAGTGCATGCTATTTTCACTGTCCCTGAAGTGTAGTTGGGGAGACAGAATGAACAGACTTGGCCCTCCACATGGACTTCTCTACAGGAGGTATAGGAAAGGATTGTGGAAAAAGTGCTATGGGAACACAGAGGTAGGAATTCTCACTGGGGGAATTGGAGAGTCAGAGGGAGAACATACTTTCATAGACTTTTTGTGAGGATGCAATGAGATACTGTATAGAAAAATGCTCAGTACAGTTAATACACATAGTGGGTATTAGTGAGTGCTCTGCCGTAGTTATGTAACCAGAGAGAGGCCTGGTCAGGATTTACCTGCCTCAAAAGTCGGGTGCTCTTAATTGTTCTGCTGTGCTCCTTTCCCACAGGCATGTGGTGGTTGGAAGAGTAAGTGGCTATGCTGTCCCCAAATGGAAGGGAAGACACTAAGATACTTTCTCTAATCCAGATTTTTGGACTCAGCTCTGCTTTGGGCAGAAAAAGGGATTTGCACATGTGTGAATTTGGAGAGGATCACAATGCCTAATCATAAACTATAACACTCCGGGAACTCTGGCCAGAATCTACCACGTTCACTTACTGTGAGCCAATATTTTGTTAGTCACTGGAGACATAAAGACTAGGTCCTTTCCTTGGAGGGATTTTTTATTTTTTATTATTTTATATTTATTTATTTATTTTTTCTAGGTCAGGTGCTCTATTTTTTAAAAATATTTCAAGAAAAATGATTTTAAGTATAATGTTACATGCAATAAACATTAATATTACAAGAAAACTATTTTAAATATAATGTTACATGCAATAAACATTAATATTTCAAGAAAAACGATCTCTATATATAAAAGCCAAAGTGACCAGCCCACCATTCAACCATCCGACCATCTGACCGGTAGCTATGATGTGCACTGACCATCAGGAGGCAGACACTCAATGCAGGAGCTGCCAAGCTGCTGTGACTTGGCAGCTATGGTTCTTGGGTGACGCACCCGGAACCAGAGAGGAGGGAGCCCGATTCAGGGGTGTGTCACCTGAGAACCACCCTATTGCAATCGGGATTCCTTGGGGGATGTCGGAGAGCTGGTTTCGGCCCGATCCCCACAGGTCAGGCAGAGGGACCCCACCGGTGCACGAATCTGTGCACTGGACCTCTAGTTTTAAATATAATTTACATGCAATAAAAATTAATATTTCAAGAAAAAGAGAGTTTAAATATAACATTACCAAAACTGTACTAACATAGTATAATATCACAAAAGTTGTAGGAAATATTAAAAATCTGCAAATAAGAGGATTACTTCTATTATATCCTAAAATACATTTTTTTCTCTGGGTCTATTTTGGTTCATCAGTTTATGTTGTTCATTATATTCCACAAATGAGTGAGATCATGTGATATTTATTTCTCCAATTGGCTTCTAGTAGGCTGTTTCCAAATGTTAGCTATTGTAAATTGTGCTGTTATGAACATAGGGGTGCATATGTCCTTTCTGACTGGTGTTTCTGATTTCTTGGGCTATATTGCTAGAAGTGGGATTACTGGGTCAAATGGGAGTTCCATTTTTAATTTTTTGAGGAAACTCCATATTGTTTCCTTGGAGAGTTTTTTAAATGGCAGATCCATGGCAGAGATTGCTAGCTAATCCCCAAATCGATTTCCATCTCTTTCTGTGCACGTGGCTAAACTACATTTCCCAGCTACCTTGCAGTTAAGTGAAGTCATGTGACTAGATATTAGCCAATAGCATGAGATTGGAAGCAATGAGCATCACTTGTAGGCTTAACCCATAAAAAAAAAAATTCAGAGGGAAGATTGATATGATCCCAAACATGATAACCCTAGAAGTCATGTGTTGAAGATACTACAAGATGGAAACAGCCTGGAACCCTCCTTTATTAATTGCACAGTGTTAAGGTGAATATTGTTTTGGGAAACTTTGGCCTCCATTCTGTATATGCTGATTTGGACTATTATTGGGCTCCCACAATCAAAAGTCTGAAAGCCACTGGTCTAGTGGAGACAGACAAGTTGCCACCTCTGTACAATGGAGTGTGTAGTTATGGCAGAGGTAGTTAAGTCCTCATGCAATGGAGACTCAGTTAAGGAAGTGCCTAGAAAGCAGAGATGGCATTAGGGTTCATTTCCCCAGTCAGTTGGTAGGGGCTGCCTATGGATCAGTGTTGAGAAGGTTTCTGAAGTTCTTCCAGGATCTCTGGGAAGGAATGCTGTGGTCTGATAGCAGCATCTGACCTGGGCTTGGGGAGGAGGAGTAGAGGCTCAGGCTGGTCTGCATCTGACTGTTTCACATGGAGCCTGGGCTTCTTCCAGTGAATTAACCCCCTTCCCAAGTTTATAGTAACATACAGTGTCTCTAGAACTGTGCTAAGCACCTCGAGGTATTCAGAAGAGCTATAACTAGCCCTTGGGGAATTTACCTTTTAGGGGCAATAAAATAGGCACTTGGAAAATAATTATACAGCCAGTGAATGCAGAGTTAGCAATTATAGATGCAGAACCCCGAGAAGGGAGAGGTCTTTAGGGGAGGAAGTGGGATATGATGCAAGCCTTGAAGGACAGGAAGGACTGAGATGGGAAAGGAGGAAAGGAGCTGAACATTCTGAAGCTGCCCGGGTGTCCATGGACTTGCCCAAGCTCTCCTGGGTTCTTAGGCTGGGCCTTTATCCAGGAAAGACATTGGTCTTCAGGGGATTGGAGAGTAATGAAGAAAGAGGGCATTGAAGGGGTGCCAGTTATGTATTTTTGCATATGAAGGGCGTCGGGGAGGGGAAGAGGGAGCAGGGTTTTACTGGGAGTATGATGACTTACCTTTCTCTCCAAGAGAGTGCCCCAGAGAGTTAAAAATGCAGTACATTTCAGGGCTGCTTGTCAAAGGCATATTGTGTCTTATTCCCTCTGCTGCAGCAGTTTTGTTCTGTAGTGCAGGCTACTGAATTCTAGTCCACCTTTTGCCTGCTTGATGGAAATCATAGTAGCATAGTAACGATTAACACAGTAAGCATCTTGAGTACCAAGAACCATTCTAAGTCCTTTAAGTATTTTAACTGCCATAGTCTTCAGGGTAGCCCAGTGAGGTAGGCATCCATATTATCCCCATTTTCTAGATAAGGAAACAGGTACAGAGAAGGTAAGTAACCTGCTCAAGGTCACACAGGATTTGAACATGGGTATCCTGAGTCCAAGGCTCTGTCCTTGATCATTATGCCATATTGCATCTCAGGGTATTTTTTGTGTTGTTATTTTTTTTAAAATTCTATCTGAGAATTCAAGTTCCCTGTAAGATCCCAGCCAAATAGCTGAGTCAAATAATTGTAATTAAGCCCCCCCCCCATTTAAATAGGAAATTGCAGCTTACCAAATTATTTCATGTCTAATGTTATCATTACTTTTCCAAATAATTCAATGAAATAGGATTTCTTTCTTTTGGCACATGTGAAGTTGGCAGCTCACCTAAGTCACCATAGCTGGTGAAGACCGGCTGAAACCCAGCCTGTTGGCTCTCGGCCCGCAGTGCTTTCTGCTCTAAAAGATCGTCTGTGTTTGGAAGTCGGGACTCGAAGAGACTGACTCTAAGACACTGACCTATGTCTATTTTCACTGTCCTTTCACCACCTAATGCATCTGCCGGGTTCTCCTCCAACCAGCTTTTCTTTTCAGAAGTAGCTGTGAGATATTTGTAGGTGGGACCTGGAGCTAGCGCACCTGTAACCTAAGGACATTTACTTGCAAATACCGGTAGACTGGGAAAAGTTGCTTAAAAACAAGTTTACTAAGCTGTTGGTGATTCTTAGCAGGTCGAGGAGCCATTCATGGGGGGGGGGGGGGGGGTTGGG
>NW_006297573.1:1849502-1859508 GCF_000327345.1 Myotis davidii
GCCACAGATCTTGGTATGAAACGGGGCTCACTGCTTTCCTGCCTGGTCAGCAAGTTACTTGGCCTTTCCTCAGCTTAAACTGGAAGCTGGTGGTGCTCCCAGGCAGGTTGGGGAGGACTGAAGGAGGTGCTGGTACAGTGTCTGGGGTGTACCCAGCGTGTACGCTCAGTCACTCCGTGAATTAAATGGGGAGCAGCAAGAGGAGTGCGCTTCCTCCTCTGAGATTTTCCCAGGACATGATGGGGCAAAATTTCCAAACCTCAGCACCTTGTTAGTTTTTATTTTTTTATAATATAATCATCTCTGGGCAGGTTTTCCTAGCACCTAGAGCTTTTAGGTTACAATTATATTCATATATCTCAAGGACAGGGGCTTTCTTATGCTCTGTGAAGCTACACACCCTAAGGTCAAAGCAGATCCTGCCTTCTGAAATCCTAAATACCCTCTGTTCTTCACGGGAAAGTGACACCATTTTTTGATGTGTCAGGCATACGTCGAAGCTACTTATTTTACTTTTTCTCCGTAAGAGAGATGATATCCTCAACCTCTTGGACTTCACTCCCACTTTCATAGTTTTTACATGATTTTCCCATTCCCTGCAGAGTATTGGTTTTCCCCTCACCTGAACTTGCAATGGGATGAAAGTTAGCCCTTCATGTGGACTCGGAAAGGCGTGCCTGGAGAAAGGGGTGCTAGGCTCAGTGTCGGCTGTATACCTCCTTCTCCCTTCACATAACTGTTGAGGGTTTTATAGGAACTTCCAGTCCCAAAACATCGCCATTTTAGATTAGCTGACAATAACCAGCAAAGGTTTTTGATGATATTCTTAGTCTACTGAGGAGTTACCCTCTTTTTCTCTATGCTGCTCACAGCACTCTGCTCACTCCTGTCCAGTGTCCCTAAGCTAAGGAATCCTGTGTTTTGCCTATAGGCAGGCAACCTTCAGAGAGTCAGAACCTGCTGTGGGGGCCTTGTAGGGACACCTGGTAAAGGGCCTTCTTCTTCCCCACTGAGCAAGGGAGAAGCTGAGCGGAACTGAGCATGCCCAGTTTGTTCTACCCAATTCATCAATAAGTCACTGTCTAGTTCTGGCCCCCAGCCCTTGCAAGGTGTAGTTAAGTTAATAGAGGGGCAGAGAGAGTCCAGCACTTAATACTAATTGGTTTCCCTCCCAAAGACGAAAGCATTGGGTGTAGGGCAGTGGTTCTCAACCTTCTGGCCCTTTAAATACAGTTCCTCATGTTGTGACCCAACCATAAAATTATTTTCGTTGCTACTTCATAACTGTAATGTTGCCACTGTTATGAATCGTAATGTAAATATCTGATATGCAGGATGGTCTTAGGCGACCCCTGTGAAAGGGTCATTTGACCGCCCAAAGGGGTCGCGACCCACAGGTTGAGAACTGCTGGTGTAGGGGGTAAAGCATTCCTCCCTTACACTGGCTGCAACTTGATTTTTTTTTTTAAAGGAGCAATTGCCAGATTTCATGGTTGTGTTGGGGTTAAACTATATATATAGATGAGGTGGTCAAAATGTTTATAAATAACCCTCCCACCTCTTTGCCTCAGGACTCAGGCTTAGAAAAAACTTTCTTAACTAATCCAGGATGTTGGTTAGAGTGGCTTCCCCTGGACTCATAGAACCAAATGAACAGAGCAGTCCCGTTGCTGGCTCAGTGTTGGTGCAGAGGAGCCAAGGAAAGAAGGGACCCCAGGCATGCAGCTCCTTCACCTGCCTGAGTGACATGTCCTGTGTACACTACCAAGGTGTCACTGGCCATTCCATTTGGTTAAGTAATTATTTAGTAACTAAGGTGGATGCAGGATAAATGTATGGCAGTGCCCTCTCTCTTAGGAGTTTATGATTTTTGTTAGGAGACAAAAATTGATTGATTACCCATAAAGGACAGGGAAATAATTCACTGAATCAAACCTCACTATTCTGCAGCCTCTAGAATCTGTGTACTCTAGCATCTGCCCCAGCTGCACAGCATATCTGGCTCATGCTGTTCCCTCTCTCCATCTCCCCTAGCTGAAATCTTGTCATCAGTCCCCAGTGCTCCCACATTCAGGAATCCACCCATCTGCCCTCCCTTCCCCCATGCCTTCATGCTCAGCCAGTAGTCTCACATGGGCCACCTAAGGCACATCCATTTATTCTGATTTAGCTCAACACTTAGATTTATAAAAAATATTTTTTATTGATTTTTTTCAGAGAGGAAGGGAGAGGGAGAGAGAGAGAGAAACATTGATGAGAAAGAATCATTAATTGGCTGCCTCCTGCACACTCCACACTGGGGATCTAGCCCGCTACATGTGTCCTGACCAGAAATCGAATCATGACCTCCTTGGCTCATAAGTCGATGCTAAACCACTGAGACATACTGGCCGGGTGACACCTAGATTTTTAATCTTTGTAATAATAGTCTCCATCATTTATTGAGCACCTACTATGGAATCCTGTTATTTTGTTTCTCCAGAGTTATTGTCTCCAATTCAACCCTCCTCCCCTTCTGCCTCTTCATCAATTGGGAAAAGACACTGCTTTTGCCTGCACTGTGCTGCAAGCTTGTTATGGGGACATTGTCAATCATACCCCTGCCCCCCAGCCTCACTATGACGGGCTAGTCATAGTTCATCCTTGTGGTGGGGAAGCTGGGAGATGGCCTCGGCCATGTCTCTGTCCTGGAAAGAAACTGGCGAGTAGGAGAGGATGGCTTTGAGATCCAGAGCGGGCACTGCTGAGAGGTGTGGTGTTGGTCCAGTCTCTCCTCCATCTCTGAGATTTTCCACCCAGAGCCCGCAGCCTTTGTTTTAGGTGCGTCCTGACCATGCACACACCTTACCTTACCAATCCTCACCACAAAATGAAGTATTATTATTCTTATTATTTTAACCTAAAAGGAAACAGTTTTGATGCTTTTTCTCATGAGAAGATATATGTCCATTAAAAACAAAATCAGAAATATAATACAGAAACCAAAATAACCTGCCACACCTCTCGCGCCTCACCTGGCACCCTGTACATGCTGCTTTTCCATGGGCTGTCCCCTCCCTAGGGGCATCCTGCCCACCCACCAGCTACCAGGCCTTCTGCTCTGGCTTAAATGTCACTTCCCTGAATGGCCAGACTGGAGTGGATTCCCACCCACTTGCTTCCCCAAATATTTATTTGTGCAAGTGTTACTTTTGTGGTGCCTTCTCCATCACTGGATTGGATGCTCCTTAGAGTTGGCTCTGAATCTGGGTCATGGCCAGTACAGTGCCTGGTGGCCAAATAAATCGACTCTACGTACTTTTACGAAGCTTCTAAGCTTTGATTGTCTTTCTAGAGGCTAGAAGAATTCCAGTTTGCTTTGCTATTACTATCTAGCAATTTAAAAAGGCATCGTAGAACAATTGAAAATCTCAAGTCTATCTCTTTCAAAAGATGAGGACTCCACCCCCTCAAAAAGGCAATCACTACTCAATTAAACCTCCTGTGGGTTTTAATTGCAGGGGAGCTGTGGGCAGCAGGAGAGCTGAGCTCTTTTCTCAAGATGCAAAATCTATGATAACTGTGGGCCCTGCTGCTGTAAATTAGGGTCACTCTGCCCTTAATTGGCACCGAATTAAAATTCTCCCTCACAGCTCTCCTCTTTCTCTTCTTTCATGTGATGGGGTTTTGAGAAAAGGTGTGGGAAGTCCTGGCACCTGCCCCAGTGGAGAGGGCGTTGTGCCTGCGCCTGGGGGCAGGTTCAGGCTGTGGGGCCCGCTGAGAACCGGGGTGGTGAGTGATTCTTCCGAGCATCCTCCCCCTCCCCAGGTCCGTCTGCTCTCTAGTCCCCTTTCTTTGTTTAGGAATTTTGCAAGGTCTCATTACTAGGGAAATATCCCGCGCGCGCGCGTGTGTGTGTGTGTGTGTGTGTGTGTGTGTGTAGCGGGGAGTGGTGGGGAGAGGACGGGCCTCTTACTCTCTCTGCTTTCTCTTAATAAGTAGAGGGGGAAATGCTCTAAGTTTTGAATTTGCAAGCAATCTGGATGCAAATCTGGCCAGAAAGGCCGGTGGGAACCATCAGCTTCAGGCTGGACCACCTTTCCTCCACGCAGGAGAGAGAAAAGGGAGCGTAACAGAGCTTTGGTTGCATATCTGGGGGCTGAGGCAGCTGTGGGGGAGAAGGAAGGCCTGGGTTGTTTTCTTCCTTGCCCCACTGGTGTCCTTCAGGAGAGCCCTCGGTCAGCATGCACGCTGCTCCTGCTGGGTGCCCGGCACTGGGCTGGATGCTGGAGCCATAGAAACTTCTGCCAGGAGCTTGAGGGCCGGGCTCCTGGGGAGCAGGGAAAGGGTAATGGCTGTGTAGCAAGGGCCTGGGCACAGGCAAAGAGGGAATCAGGGAAGGTTTCCCATGGAGGCCCTAAAGCAATAACCCAAGGTGCATTTTTTATCCTATTGATCATAATGGATGGGTTTATTTAGACAAATGAGTTTACAAAAATCTGCTGTTTGGTGTTCAACTAAGTGATAAAAGCCATTTTAGACAAATGAGTTTACAAAAATCTGCTGTCGGTAATGTTTGGTGTTCAACTAAGTGATAAAAGCCATTTCCCAGGCCCCCCTCTAAAAGCCAGCCCTTCTGAGGGACCCTCAGCGGTTCCACTAGGGCCACAGCTCAGGGAGCCCAGGACCCCCACATTTCAGTGCCAGGTGTGTGTGGAGGTGGTTCAGGTCCCAGCCCAGGCCTCTGCTGCTCCAGAAAGCTGCTCTGCTCAGAGGTCTGGGGTCTCAGTTTCTTCATCTCTGCAGTGGGATTTTAACTCCCTCCCTGAAGATTAAGGAAGATTAGAGGAGATGAAGGATGTGAAGTCTTATCTGAGATTGAAGGGTCAGATAGCAAACAACAGTTTATCTCCCTCTCTGGGTGAAAGGATCCACCAGGCTTCCTTTAGCTGCTCAGTAAATATTTATGTGGCTGGCATGTTCTAGATGGTGGGGTGTTAAGCTGTGAGCAAAACAAAGACCCTACTCATGGAGGAGTTTGAAAATACAGATGTATGATACTGTATCAGGTGATGGTAAGTGCTAAGAAAGATGAAGCAGGGTAAAGGAACTTGTGACAAGGTGGGGGATGGAATGGGTGGCGGGATGGTGGGTGCTGTTGTGTAAGGGTGACAGGGAAGGCTCTGTGATGGGGTGACTCCTATGCAGAGACCTGCATGAGATGAAGGAGTGAGTATCATGGCTGGGAGTCCTTCAGGAGTGGGGCCAGTCAGTGCAGGAGCCTTGAAGTGGTAGTGTGTCCTCATTTAACAGTGCACATCAGGGACATCCGTTACCATTGGTGACATTTGTACAGCACTTACTGTGTGCCAGGCAATAGTCAAGCATCACTTAATCCTAAAAATAATGCCATAAGGCAGGTCCTATCATTATGATGCCCATTTCATAGATAAGGAAACTAAGGCATCCTCAGCAACAAGCCTAGCTAGCATTCAGGTAACTGGGGAAGAGGAAGCAGCTCTCACTTACATGAGGTTGTATATAAGCCCTGCACAGAGGAGAGAATGCATGGTTTGGCAAGAAAAAAGAAATCTGAGTTTGTGGTTCCGTGGTTGAATGTCGACCTATGAACCAGGAGGTCATGGTTCGATTCCTAGTCAGGGCACATGCCCGGGTTGTGGGCTCGATCCCCAGTAGTGGGTGTGCAGGAGGCAGTGTATCAGTGATTCTCCCTCATCACTGATGTTTCTATCTCTCCCTCCCTCTCCCTACCTCTCTGAAAGCAATAAAAAAATATTTTTAAAAAATCCGAGTTTGTGCCTTGGCCTGCCATTCATCTGTTGTATAGTCTTGGGTAAGATGCTTTTCAGTTCTCTGGGCCTCAGTTTCCTGATTAGTAAAGGGGACTAACAAAATCTCAGAGGATTGCCTATTGCAAACTGCACAGCACCCTGAAAATGCTACTTCATCTCTACTACCACTCCTACACCAATTCCATTCCTCGCCACTTGAAAAGAGAGAGAATGAGAAAGAGTTTGCAACTTACGTAATTTCCTCTTCTTTCCCTGAAATTTTATTTTAGACTAATGTCTCTGAGGGTGAATTAATTACAGTATCCAGTGGAATTGGTAAGCATTTTTCTGAAAGATTAAAGAGCTTTGAGATAAAGTTGGTGGCAAGGCCTCTCCCATTTCTAAAGAAATCACACGAGGTCCTAGAATTCCCGGCCCACTCTCTTTGTAATAACAGGATACCCCAAACCTAGAAGTTTATGGCAGCTTTCTTCAACCTTGCATTGTGTAGCTGCAAGGTGCTCAACAACTTTTAAGTAAGTGGCCCTAAATAATTGTACCCTTTTCAGTTATTCTATGCATTTGTCCTGTGGGATGAGTGGCTAAATCCCAGGGGATGTGGAAAGATGGATATTAGTATTATTTTGGGCTACAGAATGGGAAAACTGAGGTGAAGCAACTTATCCCAAACTGGGTAATGGATGGCAAGCATGGGTACCCATTCTCATGTGTGGTGAGGAATACTTTGCTTCCATCAACCATGGCTGTGGGTCAGTAAGTTCATTCGCTTGTCACCTGATTGAACACCTGCTCTGTGCCAGGCACAGTGCTGCTCGGTGCTGGAAATGTAATGGTGAATGATGGTGCTTGCTCTTGGGAATGCCCGTAGAAGATGCTCAGGAGATATTCTTGAATTTGCACGCTTGCTGCGGCCCTCCTGGCAGGTCCAGAAAATGCAGAGGTGCCGGTTGCTCTATTGTCACTAGATGACTGGCAGGCG
Organism: Myotis davidii; assembly: GCF_000327345.1. Lineage (NCBI taxonomy): Eukaryota > Metazoa > Chordata > Mammalia > Chiroptera > Vespertilionidae > Myotis > Myotis davidii. Next base: position 1,856,274 of record NW_006297573.1, read on the forward strand.
TGCGCCCATCTAGCTGGCACCACATCTGGTGCCTGTGACCAGACCCGAATCACAGTCTGTGCTTTGTTGCTTTGTTTTTCCTTGCGCGGCACTGGCTTCCTGCGATAAGCTCAGTTTTGGCTGTGATGCCATCCTCCCCTGGGGTTGGATAACAGCCTCCTGGGGACTGTGATTAGTTTCAGGAGGAGCGGAGCCCCCGGGAAAGAATGCTGTCTCCCCTCGTGTGCACCTGGGATTAGGTAGAGCTGCCGCTAATGCAATTAGGTAACTGCCAGGGCCCATGCTGGGTGTAGGAAGCCATCGGGAAGGCTTGCCTCACTGCCACTGCTTCTTAACACTGAATGGGCCTGAGAAAGCAAACTTATTCTGAAGTCAAAAGTACTGGCTCCGGAGTCAGCTAAACCCATTCAACTAACTGTGACCTTGGGCAAACCTCAAAGCCCCAGTCTCCCGTGGGTACTGATCCGATCTATCTCTTTACCTTTTGGTGAGGAAGAACTAAGATAATGGCGTGTACTGAGCGTACACAGTAAGCGTCAGTAACTGAGCTAAGAGGACCACAGGGACTTTATCCCTGCTTTCTAAGTGCTAGTGGAACTTTAGGGGTGGTGGTGGTCAAAAACTTTAGGGGGATAGGGGGGAGACATAAACCAGAGGAATTAGAATGCATTTTGATATGCGCCTTAAGAGAAAGGCTGAGTCTCGGCCCCCAGATGAGGCTGTCCTTTGGTGTTACGAGGCTTGCGTGTGCGCAGAACCATTCGCACACGTTGAATGATCCCCGATGGTGTACAGCGAAGGGAAGCCAGAGTCCTGTGTGCTGAGGAAGGGGAGTTTGTGGTTAAAAGGGCAGGTTCAGAAGGTTCCAGTGGGAGGGTTGGCAGCCAGGCCGGTGCTCCAGGGGGCTGATGGATTACATTCCTCCTGTTAGAAACCATCAGAAACCCCACTGAGAGGACTCTGTGGCTTCGGAGCTTTGCTGGTGTTTCCTCTTGCAAGGGAAAAAGTTAGTTTTTGCCTTTAAGTGTTACCTTTCTGTCCTCTTGGTTTCCTAAGTGTGGTAAGATCCAAACCCAAACTATTTGCGCTAAACTTGTTAATTTTAACAAAGTGGTAGAATGGAATCAGAATGGGAAACAGCTGAAATGCTGCCAGTGTTCCTTCCCTTTGTGGTTATGTTTTCTGACCTTTTAAAGGAAGTTCTGTTGAAAACCGGGCAAACTCATGATGGTGGCTGCGACACGTGGTCAGGAACATAGTGTGGACCTACTGTGTACTTGGGCCTGAGCTAAGTAATGATGTGGAGCAAGCTTTCTTGAACTCATAAGATTGTTAAAACACAGTTCAAAGCCACAGAAGCCTTGGGGAGTGATCTGAGGGTGGGCAGCTGAGGGAGGCTTTGAAGCCACCCTGTTTGAACACTTAGGCTGCTAAGTGCAACTCTTCAAGCACTTCGCATGCCTTAAACGGTCTCATGCGTGCAAGGGAGACTTGGGAACAGAAGCTCTCCTGTTGATCCTGGGATAAAAACCCCTTATCTCCTCCCTAAATATTGATTTAGAGTAATAGCTTGTTTTGAACTCTCTCCCAATAAATTAATTTTTAATTTAGAAAAATACCTCTAGGGAAAGTTTGGGAGATATGGGGTAGCTGATCAGGAGGGTGTCTTCAAAGAGATGAAAGAGGGGGCAAGGTAAAGGCATTACTTTAATCAGAGTACTCCCCTCCCCATATCAGGTTAATCCCGTTAACACATTATTTTGTGTATATTTTATTTGCAAGACTCTGTTCTGGAAACCAAAGGAAAGACTGTGATTTGGCCCCTGAATTTGTGTGAGTGTATCTACTTATATATGTGTGTGTATTGTCTTTGCGAAAAGAAAATGAATTCCTCTCCAGAACCCCCCTACCCCCCGAGAGAGTATGGAGTAGCAGAAATAATTCTCAACTAAAGGTCAACAAACTTAAATTTATCTCCTAGCCCTGCCTCTAACTAGCTGTGTGACCCCAGACAACACATGTGCCTTCTCTAATCCTCAAGTTCTCTTTTGCAGCAATGGGACTCAGCTCTGTGATCCAGCAGCATCGACATCACCTGGTAGCTTGTTAGAAATGCAGTCTAAGGCTCCTCTCCAGACCTATGGGATCAGAATCTGCATTGTAACAAGATCCCCAGGTGATTTGTATGCAAATTAAACTTGATTAAGTGTTACTTCAAAGAGTAATTCCTGTTCTAATATCCCAGTAGTTTGTATTTTTTCTTAATATAGAATAAAATGAAATTATGAAGAATTTATTCAAGACTGGGCCAGTGCCCGGCCAGCATGGGTTCAGGAGGTCATGGTTTGATTCCTGGTCAGGGCGCACATGCCTGGGTTTCAGGCTTGATTCCTGATGGGGGCCATGCAGGAGGCAGCCGATCCATGATTCTCTCTTATCATTGATGTTTCTCTCTCTTGTTCTCCCTTCCTCTTGAAATCAATAAAAATATATTAAAAAAAGAAAAAGGACCAGGCCAGTCTTACCCTTCAAAAGTTTGTCTGTGTGAGAAAAAAAGATTTAAAGGCATAAACATGCACAAATAGTTATACACTCAATTCCAAATGCTATGTGTACATATTTCTCCTTTCTGCCATGCGGTTTAGGTCTTCTGCAGTATGGCAAGGACAGCTGTGGGGGAGGAGCAGAGGAGTTGTCAAGGTGATTGAAGGTGGGGGTGGCAAAGAACTGGGACCTTCTGAGCTGGCAGGTGACAGAGCAGTGGGTCTCAGCCCAAGTCCTCAGAATCATCACAAGGGTTCTGAGGATCAAGCAACATCATGATTGCAAAATAACATCTCCTATTTTCTTATGTATTTATGAACTAAATAAAAATTCATAGTGTCTTTTTGCCATTTTGTATATTTCTAATGAGTTGATACAAAGTGTTAAATCTGGTCTATATCATTGTTTGTAATAAATTGTTTACTTGAAACAAGTGGGAACCATTCGAATAGGGCAGTGATGGCGAACCTATGATACGCGTGTCAGATGTGACATGCGAACTCATTTTTTTGGTTGATTTTTCTTTGTTAAATGGCATTTAAATATATAAAATAAATATCAAAAATATAAGTCTTTGTTTTACTATGGTTGCAAAGATAAAAAAATTTCTATATGTGACACGGCACCAGAGTTAAGTTAGGGTTTTTCAAAATGCTGACACGCCGAGCTCAAAAGGTTCGCCATCACTGCC
>NW_006297573.1:1860421-1861423 GCF_000327345.1 Myotis davidii
GCCCAATCCCCGGGGGAGCAGGCCTCAGCCAGCAGGTGGTCATCCCCCGAGGGGTCCCATACTGCAAGAGGGCACAGGCTGGGCTGAGGGACCCCCCCTCCACCCCCCGAGTGCACAAATTTTGTGCACCAGGTCTCTAGTCCTATATAATAAAAGGCTAATATGCAAATAGATGGAACAGCAGAACAACTGAGCAACCGGTCACTATGATGTGCGTTGACAACCAGAGGCAGTGTGCGAAACATGGTGGGCATTGGCCACAGTGGGATGGTGGAGCAGGTGAGCAGGGGCACCAGATCAAAGTGGGGTACTGATTGCTGTTATAGGGGTGAGCCTCTGGTGGTTACTGAAAATTCTTTGCTCCCCGCATGCTGCGGTCCTGCCTGGTGCTCACAGCTGCTGCTAGTGCTGGCTCTGCTCGCATCTGCTGCTAGTGCCGGAGCCGCGGCTCACACCCACTGCCGGTGTCCAGCGCCGGTCCCAATTACTCGGCGCCAGCCCCAATTGCTCTGCGCAGTCAGCAGGTGTGAGCGGAGCTGGCGCCGTCAGCGCATGGGAGTGTCGGTGGCAGGAGTGGGGGCTTCTGGCAAACGGGACTGGGGGTTGTGGCAGGAGGGGCCGAGTGGGGGTGAGGAGGATGGGCCGAGACCGCCCTTGTGCCTACTGCAGCCTTGCAGCCCACAGTTCCTTTCAAGGTGCATGAATTTGTGCACTGGGCCCCTAGTTAGTAATGATGTTAATGATAATGACTAACAAATGCTAAGAACTTTCTAGATACCAGATATCATACCTTATAAGGAAGGACCTTAGGCATCTGCTAATCAGTGTGTGGATAAGGAAACCAAGGCTCAGAGTGGTGAAGTGACTTGCTCTGCCTCACACCTTGAGAGCTGTCAGCTAGTTTATATCTGCCGTGCCAGGCTGTCTGGTTTGGCCACCTGGTGCTCTGGGGTAGCACGCATAGGAATGTTCAGTGGAGAGGAGCACTTGTCCTGGATTCCT
>NW_006297573.1:1861440-1865678 GCF_000327345.1 Myotis davidii
CCCGCCTGCTGTGGAGGTCACAGGCTGTCAGACTCAGAGGAGCTCATAAGCATCTTTCTGGGCCATTCACTGTATTTACAGGTGAGCACACCTGGCCTAGCAAGGTAAAGGGACTTGTCCAAGGTCAAATACTTAGTTGGGTTTTGATCTTTCTCTACCTGAAATTCAGCTCTTTTTCATAAGAGAAGTGGGTGAATGAAAGAAGCCCTTCTAGGAAAACAAATGAACATGGTTTTTAATGTTGCATATCAGGTTTTTGTGAAGATTTATATGTCTTTAAAAAGGATTTAGCAGTGACTGGTAGTTATAAGCACTTAAATTTTATAATAAGACTTTTTTGTTATTGTTATTAATTTATTTGTTTTTAATGAGCTTAGCATATTACATTAGGAACAGTTTTTTAAAAGTGGGATTGAGTACAGCCTTGACTCTCCCCCAAGTTCTTGATGGGACCAGAATTCTGCCCACCTGAAGCTGTATTTCTGGATATTGACTTTAATCTGTTTATTAAGAAACAAAAAACTTAGAAAGAACTTTTGACCCTTCCCCTTTCCTGCCCAAATATGCCAGGGAAACCTGCTTCAGGAAGGAGAGTTTGGGATGTTCCCCTTAGCCATTTTGAACTAAGTATGGAAAATAAGAGCGCTACAGGCAGGCGCCCGTTAAGCCTGTTAGCTAGATACTCCCTGTGTCCCACTGTTTCTGAGTCGCCTAGCCAGGATTTCCCTGGCATGTGTGTTCCCCTCTTCCTCAACTACTTGAAATTGCCTACTCTCACTCCTGAAATCTAATACCCACTCACCCCTGACCCCCTTTCTGCTTTGTCCCAAATGTCTTATATACTCAATTTTGCTTCACCGTCTTTGGAACTTTTATGCACCTGTGAATTCCCCACTCGCATGCATTAAAACTTTGCTTTTATCCTGTTAATCTATTTCCTGGTTATTATGTTAGGTGGGAAGGAAAGTATTAAATTTTTTTAGCCTCCATATTCTCTATCTTAACAGGAACCTTTGAGACAGCAGACCACAAAATCCCTCTTCATGAATACAGTACCACACAATCATCAGAAATCATATAATGCAAAGGGAGAAAGTTAGTGTTGGCTGTTGGGGCAGCTTCATCCATATTATGAGCCCACAGTTCACTTACTCGAATTGAACTGAGAAACTATCTCCTAGACCGCAGGTCTCCTGATCCTCAGAAAATAAGAATCAAATTCCAGGAAGCAGCCAGGCCCCTTTCTCTGCCATCTACAATTGTTACTAATCTAGGGAAGTAGGAGCCTGGTTAGAATCAAGGCCAGCTTCATGGTGTACAACCTATGCACGTGAACAGGGCCCCCACCCCTGGGCTCTGCAGTTGATTTAATGCTCTGTTGTTGCTGTCCTGAAATTCTTAGTATTATTTCAAGCCAGGGGACCTTATGTGCTGGGCCCTGCACATTATGTAGCTGGTCTTGGTTAGAATGATCCAGATTCAGGATTGAGAGCCCCTGAGGAGCCAGTCACTGACTGTCTATTGCCTTTTTAGGGAGGAGGAGGAGGAACCACAGGCCTGACCCCTTGTGGTGGTTTCCAGTATTGTGTGGGATCTTGAGAAAGGCCATGCAATCTGCTGCCAGAGGCAGGAAGGAGAGCAGAGTGGACCTCTCACTGTCCTAGCACTTTGCCTTGTGATTATAGATAAGTCACTCACCTCTCTCATGTCTTCTTTGCCCCCCTAACCCCTATTGCATATAGGACCCAGCACATAGTAGGTCCTTATATTAATCTAGCTAATTGGATTACCTTTCCCAGCCTTATCACTTATTAGCCACATGGTTTTAGACACACTTAATATTCCTGAGTCTCAGTTGCCTCATCTTTAGAAAGGAGATGGTTATGTCTATCTTGAAGGGCTGTTAGGAAAATGAGAGAGTACATGTAAAGTTCTGAGTTTAATAGTGACTGGCACATACAAGATAGTCAATGAAGAATAGTTTTTCTTATTATCCTATATAATAAAACCCTAATATGCAAATTGACCAAATGGCAGAATGACTGGTCACTATGACATGCACTGACCACCAGGGGGCAGACACTCAACGCAGGAGCTGCCCCCGGTTGGGGCTGGCGAACAGGTGGCGCCAGGCTACCAGCCAAGGTGGGTGCCAGTGCGCTCCCCGCCCCGATTGCCCCGCCCACCAGTTGCCCCAGAGAATGGCTCTGATCACTGGCTAGGCCTAGGGATCCTATCCATGCATGAATTTCGTGCACCAGGCCTTTAGTTAAATTATAAGATATGGTATATATGATATGTAAATAGCTTTCATCATGTCATTTCCTCTCCTAAAAAGAATCCTCAATGGCTCCCCATTGTTCATGACCATGGAGGGTTAAGGCTCTTCATGATATAGTCATAGTCTTCATTGCATAACTTCTCTCACTAGCAATTTAAAATTTCTAGGATGCTAGTTGGGATTGCTTTTACTTTTTCTGTATCTTGTCTCCCAAGGGCATTGGGAATCCCTTGGCAATGAAATTCTATGTCCTCCCTTGAATTCTCGGGAGAGTGCCTGGCATACAGTGTCTGTATGGCTATTGGTTACTAACCATGTGTATTTCAGAAATATAGTGCAACTGTGCTTGTTTTGCATCTGTTTTTACCACTTACCTCATTCAAACTGGAAATGGATTATGATTTTGCATCTGAATCATGAGGAGAAAAAAAGAACACCCATCCTTCATCTTCTCCCTCTCTCTGTCTCTTTTTAAGAAACAGCCACTGTCCATCTCCATGAGGATTGCTGCATACATGTTTGTCTCCCTGCCTGGACTGTCAGCTCTGGGTGGGGAGGAATGATGCTTAATTTTCCTTCCTATCTTCAGTGCTCAGCATATCGAACCTGGCACAAATGAAAAAGGCATTCATCAAGTGTTTGTCAAATCAATGAGTATTGGAAAACTCAAATTTTTATGGCAGACAAGGGAGACAGTGGGAGCTGCCTTTTTATTGGAAAAACATTGTTTATTAGATCTGTATGGATCATTTAGAAAATATGCAGTTGGATATCTTTTATGGTCAAAGAAGAAAATCAGTATAAAATGCTTAATTAAAAGCAGAAACTCACATTTCCCCTTGTAATGAAGGCAGGATCATGAATATTTTCCTTTCCTCTGCCCAGGAGATGGGCAGGCAGCCAGGCTTAAAGACAGGGATGCTGTGCAGACAGATAAGGAAGTTTGATGTGAGGAGGACTGGGTCCCGGGGTTACCCTGGGTCCAGCTTTGCTTCAGTGTTTCTCATGGAAAAGTGTTTACTCGTTTAAGATATTTTGACAACACTGCCAACTCCCTTAAAAGATTTTGCTTTGTGACCTATAAAAGTATTACTTGTTGCCCTGGCCGATGTGGCTCAGTTGGTTGAGTGCCGTGCCATCAAAGGGTCACTGATTTGATTCCTGGTCTAGCACCTATGGAGGCAATGGATTGATGTTTTGATGTTTCTTTCTTTCTTTCTTTCTTTCTTTCGGTATCTACCTCCTGGTGAGTCACCCTCTCCCTCTCCTTCTCCCTCTTCCTCTCCCTCTCCTCTCCCCTTTTCTCTCTCTCTCTCCAGTCACTAAAAACATATCCTGGGGTGAGGGTTAAAAAAGTAAATGAATAAATAATTTGCCACTTGTTTGTGAACTTAATAAAATGGCATATTTTCAGGAGTAGGTTCTGAATTTGAGATGAAAAGCCTCAAAAGGTGTGGGCCTTTGTCTTGCTCTCTTGGTTCTCCTGCCCTTATGAAATAGGATGCCTTTTACCCATACAGCTGGGAGTAAGACACTGGTGAGGACCAGGAGCTAGGGAGGCAGAGAGGGCGATGATATTCTGAATGGCCTTGCTACCCAGAGGAAGTTGGCCCTCAGAGAAGGAGAAAGAGCGGATGTGCTCCAGGACAGGACCTTGCTGTTCAAAATGCGGCCTGAGGGCCAGCAGCATCCGCATCCCCTGGGCGTTTGTTAGAAATGCAGAATCTCAGATGCCTTCTGGATTTGACTCAGACACCGCATTTTATCAAGATTCCCAGGTAACTCATGTGCACATTACAATCTTTCTCATCCTGGAAGCTTGGTAGTCTGGATATTTGTAATTCTAGGGTGTAGCATGATCCTTGATCCCGGAACTGCCTTGAATCCCAGAACCGCCAACATGGAGGTATTACTTGACACTTAAAAATGTTTTTATTGATTTTAGAGAGAGAGGAAG
>NW_006297573.1:1865695-1874324 GCF_000327345.1 Myotis davidii
GAGAGGGAAACTTCAATGTGAGAAAGAAACATTGATCTGCTGCCTCCTGCACGCCCTCCATTGGGGATGGAGTCTGCAACCCGGGCATGTGCCCTGACCAGGAATCCAACCTGAGAACTTTCTACCTCTTGGTATATAGGACAATGCTCAGCCAACTGAGCCACACCAGCCAGGGTTTCCTTGGCACCTTTTAATTTTAGATTTTTCATCTATAAAACGTATGTGTTGTATGTTTTGTTGATCGTGTTTGTGTGTGTGTGTGTGTGTGTGTGTGTGTGTTGAATTAAATACACATAATAGTAATTCAATAAATGAATTTTACATGTTGTTATTATTATTTTATCTGAGCCTTAGTACAGACAGTGAAACTACTCATTATGATGGGAGAATTGCTATGCTATCATTACTAACATGTAATTTTGCCTTAACTTTATATCTTTTGTATGAGTGAATGAGTGGTCTTAGAGAATCAGTAGATTCTGAATCCTTTTCCTTTTTACCTGCTTCCCCCCCCCTACTCTTAACGTGGTTATGACCATTATCTAGTTTTTAAATATGACAGAATCACTTATATTTTCTTTTTGAAGTTTCCTTTACCCCTTCACTGATAATGATTAAGCAGAAGCCTTCTTAACCAGCATTAGACAATTAATGAAAAAGGTCAGTTAAAGCAGGGAGTGAAGAAATAAAATCATTTTATTTAACTTTAAATGCCTAGATGTCCATTCATTTAATCTCATTATTTAGGGCTAAGGTTTTCCCTTGAGCCTAAGCCTGATGTTTGGAGGTCCTTGTCTTCTTTCACGTCCACACCTTACTAATAATACATATCCTGTGATATCCAGTGTGGTTTTCTCTAAAGTGGATTAGACATTTAAAGACACACGTAAAGCAATTCTAATGGAGAGTTCTTTTAGATATTTCTACCTTTCCAACTTTTTAATCTTTATCTCATAGTTAACACAGTGGCAAGTTTTATTTTTGGAGGGGGGTTATTTTTATTTGACTTATTTTTCATAAAAGTCACCACTCTTTTCATACTCTTGTTTTATCAGTTTACATTCTGTATAAGTTAAAGTCATAAAAAAGGATCTAACTGTGTAATGAATGAGCTTTGGGACCAAACCCTATTGATTCTGGTTAGAATACAACTCAAGAGGTGGGAACTGAAGTGGGTGGGCTGCCAGGAGCATCATGGACACAGGCAGGTCCTCTCTGGAGGGAACTGACCAGTCCAGTGAGGCAGTTGTGTGGAGGTTGGTTAAAAACGCCTGCATTTCTGCTTATGTTCATACAATTTCACCGTTATTGAAGCAGTTCCAACTGGATTATCCCATTTAGTTGTCACACACTCTTGTGAGATAGGCAAGGCAAGTATTTAGAGGCGAGATAATGGAGGTTCATTGAAGTTGAATTGTGTGGATGTAAATAATTTCATTGAGAATGAGTTGGGAATAGAATCCTGTTTTTTTGGGGGGGTTGTATGCCAGATTTCTACCTATTCTTGTTCATTGCCTCTTTTTGTGAAGTTTTGAAAGCAGTGATGAGACTTTGGCTTTATTCAGATACCATTTTCTTAAGGCATTATGCTACAGGGCATATAAGTAATAGTAAGATACCACATATGCAATGTTAAACAGCAATCATCTCCAGAAACCTAGATACAAGCAAATAAACAGACAAAAGCAAAAAACAAACAAACAAAAAAACCCAACCCTCTGGACCAGTGCTATCCAATAAAATAATTTCTTGAGCCACACGTATAATTTTAAACTTATAGTAGCCACATTAAAAAAGTGAAAAAAGCCCCGGCCAGTGTAGCTCAGTTGGTTGGGAGTAGTCCTGTGCCCCAAAGGTGGCTGTTGGATTCCTGGTCAGGGCACATGCCTGGGGTGCAGGCTCAGTCCCCAGTAGGAGGTGAACAGGAGGCAGCTAATCAAGGCATTGCCACCCACCAACTGATCAATGTTTTGCTCTCACACTGATGTTTCTCTCCCTCTCCCTGCCTCTCTTTCTAAAAAAAAAAAAATAATCAATAAAAATATTTAAATAAATAAGTAAAAATAGTGAAAAAAACCCCACAACAACTTAATTTTATAGTATATTTCCTTTAACTCATTATGTCCAAAAAATCATTTTAGTATGTACTCAATATAAAAATGATTAATGAGATATTTTGCATTAAGTCTTTGAAATTAGGTGTGTATTTTACATTTACAGCACAGTTCAATTTTGACTAGCCACACCTCAGGTGCTCAATAGCCACATATGTGAGCAGTACATTTCTAAACTTTGAGGAAGATAATTATAACAAATGCAGGAATGAAAGCAATTTGAAAACCTTTAATACTTTGTGGCCATTTCATTTAAAGACAAATAATTTGACAGATATTAATGGCTCATAATAATGACCTCAAATAATTAAAAATAAGATGAAATGATTTACATTGCACTGTAATTAAGAGGGCAGAGTTGTACATAAAGTATATATTTTTGAAAACTCCATCAAAAAATTTTGATAAAAAGGTTTGACATATGACCCAGCAATTGTTCTCCTGTACATTTGTCCCAGAGGTATGACAACTTACATCCATCCAAATGTCTGTACATGATTGTTCATGACAGCTTTATCTGTAATAGCCAAAATTGGAAACAACCCAGATATCCTTTAATGGGTGAATGGTTAAATAAACTGTGGTACATCCATATCATGGAATACCACTCAGCAGAAAGAAGAAATGAATGACTGTTACATGCAACAACTTGAAGATATCTCAAGGGAATTATACTGAATGAACAAAAGCCAATCTCAATAAATACATTTATATAACATTCTCAAAATAACAAAATTTCAGAAATGGAGGACAGATTCATGGTTGCCAGGCTTTAGGGCCTGGTTTGGGCATTCTGGTAGGAACTGTGACTATAAACTAGGAGCCTGGGGACCTTGTGATAGAACAGTTCTGTATGTTGATCGTGATGGTGGTTACAAGAACCTACATGTGATAAAGTTGCATGGGCTGTACATGCACACACACAAATGATTGCATGTAAATTTATTAAAATCTGAGTAAGGCTTGTGGATGGGTATGCCACATAAATGTCCTGATTTTTCTGTTGTATTATCATTATGTAAGATGTCATTACTAGGAAAACTGGGGGACGGGTATCTGAGATCTCTCTGTACAAAAATTCCTTTGAATCTATGAATTTACTTATTTTATTTTTCTTTATTTTTTTCTACCACCATTATCCCCTCTATGCCCTTGACTCTATGGTTATATATATATATTTTTAAATCTTGGTGCTTGAATGGATGTTCCATCATTTGGAAAGCCTCTTGCCTACAAATCCTAGTGAAGAAACCTAGTGAAGCTGAATCATGAAGGTGAAGTACAGAGACCTTTGTTCAGGGCTGCCTTTTCTATCTGCTTGGGGCAGGACTCACCTCAGTGCAGGGGGCAATGGTCATGGCCTAGCTGCATGCTCTCCCCATGTAAGGAGGAACCCCTATAGGATCACTCCCAAACGTACTCTTGTTCCAGCTGTGTCTTGAGGTCACTGCAGGGGACAATGCCACCATGAGTGCTAACCCTAAGGCACCTTGACCAGGTCCCTGAACTTGAATGTCCCCTGAGGTGCTGTTCTGCAGTTTGACCCCACCTTGGGAATGCGGGAGAGACAGTCTTTTGGCAGCGGGTGATCTTGTCAGTCTCAGCCGAGCTCGCTCTTCATGTTTTCATATTAATGTGTCCCTGGCTTTCAGCACTTGCTTCTCAGTAATGCGTTTAGTCCCTGGTGAGCATTCCATAGCCAGATGAACTCTAATCTCTGAATGCTCTGGAAGGGAGTGTTCCTTTTCCTCTTTTGAAGATCTGCTCCCCTATAAGAAAAGTGCACGATTTAATTAATGGATGAAAGAAAGGGGCCCAAACTGAGCCAGAAAGGAGTCAGCAGCATTGCCACCCACCTGCAGACCCGCAATAAGATAAAAGCAGCGCCTGATCAGTGAGGGAAGGACCCAGCAGGGTGAGGGACAGGCTTTGCCACTGAGGTAGCCAGAGTGGGAAGCCTGTGCTCCAGGACCAGCTTGTTAGTTAACTAAGTGTGACCTTGACGCCCACTTTCCATGGGCTTCGTTTTTCATTCTTTTAAAATGGAATGTAGATCCTTCCTGCCTCCAGAAATGTGTAGAAAATAGAAAGAGGAGTGAAATAAGCCAGTCAGAGAAAGATAAATATCACATGATCTCACTCATTTGTGGAATATAATGAACAACATAAACTGATGAACAAAAACAGATCCAGAGACAGAGAAGCATCAATCAGACCATCAAACCTCAAAGGGAAGGTAGGGGCGGGTGGGGAGTAAGGGGGAGAGATCAACCAAAGGATTTATATGCTAGCATATAGATTGAACCAATGGACACAGACAACAGGGGGGTGAGGGCATGAGTGGGGGGGATGGGGGTAATGTGGGGATAAGGACACATATGTAATAACTTAATCAAAAAAAGAATTAAAAAATAAAATAAAATACCCTACAGTGTAGTCTTTCTTGATCGCCAGTGATATATTACTTAGAATGAAACCAGCAACTCAAACTAACAGAGGGAAGATGGGAGGATGCAGAACCTTGTTCTTTTTTTAAATTTTTAAAAATATTTTATTGATTTTTTATAGAGAAGAAGGGAGAGGGATAGAGAGTTAGAAACATCGATGAGAGAGATCTATCAGCTGCCTCCTGCACACTCCCTACTGGGGATATGCCCGCAACCAAGGTACATGCCCTTGACCGGAATCGAACCTGGGACCCTTCAGTCCGCAGGCTGATGCTCTATCCCCTGAGCCAAACTGGTTCGGCTAGAACCTTGCTCCTTAAAGAAAAGCAAAAAGGATGATTTCTTGGTAAAGAGTCGTAGTCTGACTTGTCTTTCAATGATAACAGTAAAATTACAGTTGTGATTGTGCATTCATCCATAGGGGCATTTCCCAAAGTGTCACACACTCCATTCAAACAAGTGCTCCTTGACTATATAAGTAAGGCACAGTGTACTACCCTTTGGAGATTTGTAATAAGCACATTGAAGTTTCTGCAAAGTCCTGCCACAAAGAAATCTGTTGGACTTTGTTTAATCCAGTAATTCCTCAGTTTGATATCCATGGACCTCCCTCCTGTCCCCGACTCTCCCTTAACTTTTCAAGGACACAGGTTAACTTCCCTAGAACTAGTATGTGGTTCAGCAAAGCTTTGAACTAAGTTCTTGGGAATTTTGTTGTTAGCTTGTTTATGCCTTTCAGATGGCAAAAGTTTCATGAATAGTTTTTCTTTTTTTGCTTTGGCTGCAAGGAAACTCAGAGAAAATTTGTAACTCAGGGTTCACTTCCATTTTAGAATATTGTGCTCTTCCTATCTTTGTATGATGTTTCCCCAGTTTTCGTCCTTGTCTTATTGATAGATTAACTAGCTCTGACTTTAAAATTTTTGTTATATTGTTCATAGTATTGTAAGCCACTTTATTATTTTAATATGTTTTTATTGATTTCAGAAAGAGGAAGGAGAGGGAGAGAGAGATAGAAACATCTATGATGAGAGAGTCATTGGTAGGCTGCCTTCTGCATGCCCCCTACTGGGGATTGAGCCAAAAACCCAGGCATGTGCCCTGACCGGTAATCTAACCATGACCTCCTGATTCATAGTTTGACACTCAATCACTGAGACACACTGGTCAGGTCATAAGCCACTTTAAATTCTCTCTGTGTTGGGGTGGATTATGAATATAGATTAAAAAAAACAGCAAAGTAATAATTATATAAATAATCTAAAAATGACAATAGCAAGTCTTTACTGAGGGACTGTTATTTGTCAGGTACTGTACTGTGTCCTTTGCACAGATGATTTCTTCTCCATTTGATCAAGGTGCTCCTCACTTTTATCCTAGGGAGTTTCAGATCTCAGGGTTCCAATTTAGATGCTCAGATTCTTACAACTGGGAGGCACTTTTGATAGCATCTGACCTTAAGAAATAACCTTGATGGAGGGGAAAGTCTAAACTCTCCAAGGCAGACAGTCTTCTGAAGCTCTCCATGGCAACCCCTGCAGCTAATCTCTGCCCTTCTTCCACCCCTGGGAACATTGCTTTAGGGAAATGCTGTTTTAACGGAGACCATGAAATCAGTAATGATGGGCAAGGTGGGGGCTTGGGTGGCCTGTGTTTGGAATATGGCGATTCAATTCCTGTCTTCTGGGGCGAGCAGCAGCTGTGTGAGGGATTATCTAGGACAGCTTCTGCCTGGTGGGAGAAGAGGCAGTGTCTCTACCCAAGTGGGTTTAGCAGGGCTCTCTTACGAACTGAGCTGACTGACACCAGCACTGGTCATCTGGTTACCTTGCCTCTAGCTATCCCAACATCTCATCTAAGACCTGTTCTGCTGGTAAGAGTCAACTGATGCCATCCTTCCTCATCCAGGGCCATTTCTGGCTGTCTCAGGCTTTAAAGAGCCTTTCCTCCTTTGGCACTGGGCTTGGCAATGCCTTAATGCATCGTCTTTCCATGCATATGTTCCTCTTGCCTCCTAGACTAGACTGGGCCCTCCTTAGGGCAGATGATGCCATATCCATAGTTGTTTCCCAAGACCCAGTTCAGTACTGGTCACATATTGGTCCTGGGGGAATCTTTTCCGATTCTACTGATTGGCATCAATAAATATTTGTTTAACATGAATAGAGTCCAGGGCTCTGGGCTGGTCTCTGGTGATACAAAGGTGCATGGACACTTTTGAGTTTGTAGTATAACTGAGCTCTTTGAGGGAAGGACTAGGATTTATTTTTTTCTACCTCTGGTACCTAGCACAGTGCCTGGCATATAGAAGTATGGCACAGGCTCCTGCTTATTCCTCCCAATGATTGTTTTTATTGTTCTATGTTCTCTTCCTCCTCCTATTCTTCTATAGTAATAGGAGCTTTCACTGGGAACATTTCCCAGCCTTCCCTGCAGCTGAATCTGTCATGTGACCAGGCCAAAGGGATGTGAACATGTGTAATACATATGCTAAACTTCTAAGTTGTGCTCTTAGAAGGAAAGGAGTGGGCCATTTCTTTTCCCTTTTTCTCCTTGGGCTGGAATACATGTGGGCCATCTTCAACTATATGAGTAAAGGTAGTACTTTCAGAATGGCTGAGCAATAAGATGGAAGGATCCTGGATCCTCTCACCACTGAGCTGTCATCCTGGTCCTGGACTGAATATCTGGACTTTTTATCTGGAAAAGAATATATACACGAGAGACAAATAAACATCTATCTTGTTTAAGCTTTTTTAACTTTGGGTTTCTTCTTGCAGCAGCCTCATGTGTATTCTAATTAACTCAGTAATTAGTGTTTAGTAAATGTCTATTGAATGTTTAGTAATAAACATCTGCCTTTATCATATAGTTTTAGCAGCAGTCAATGAACACATTGATATTGGGAAAGAAAGTCTTTCATTTGAGTTTCATTTTTAGCCTCTAGTTGAGAAAGGTGAAAGAGGGGGTAGGAAAGAGGAGGAATGAGGGAACCAATCCATAGTGCTTGTCAGTCACATAAGGGAAAATTACTTTTGACTCATATTGTTTAGAATTACAAGGCTTTCAATTTTTTAAATTAAAAGAATATCAGTCACCCAATTTGAGTATCGCCAAGAAGAGATATGGTTCATAACCCAGAGGAACCAGATCCTGGGAAGATAAGATGTCTTCAAAGGAATAGAGATAATTATCAGTAGGGACCCTGGGGCTCCGTGTAGTCATCTTGTCATACAACTTGATTCATGGCCACCTGGAACTGACTACAAAGGGATATTGATGCTGAGGCCACCTGTTGCATTCAGTGCCTTAAATACTTTCTTTGGGGCCGTAGCTAGTCCTAGGTAAGGGATGGCTATCCCAGAGTCTGCAGGTGAGCTGGAAAAGGTAGTGTCAGGAACATCGAGCAGATCCTTATTGAGCACTTCTGTGTACCAGCCTCGCTAGGTACTGAGGATCCAGAAACAAGTCCTCTGTCATTAGGAGGGATAGATGCCGCAGCAAGCCAATGGGTACTCTACAGTGTAATGAGTGCCTTTGTAGAGCACCTGTAAGTATTAGAAGCAAAGGGGAAAATAAGACAGAAAGTCTTCCAGAAAGAGCAGCAGGAGGTGCCTGGAACTGAAATCTCCCCATTTCAGCGCAAAAGAGACTAGAAAACAGCTGATCTGAAATACTTGGTCTGTTTCCAAATTGTGTTTTAATTAGTATCCTGTGTGTCACATATGCATTGCACTTGTTACTCTGTGGAGAATGGAAAGTTTCAGAGACGTTTAGAATAGAGGCACTATTCTCTGTCTCCGAGTCCAATTCCAGTATGGTGCCTGAGTGTGTGTGTGTGCGTGTGGGGGGGGGGGGTGCATGCAAGGCCAACTTTCAGCAAATGAGTTTTTCTCCTTTTGATTAACGAAAGTTACTCATGATCATCCCTCACTTCAGGCAATGGGTATGGAATCCTGGAAAGATCTGTATCTATACTAATAAAAGAGTAATATGCTAATTAGACTGGGAGACCTTCCAGAGGCCTTCCGGACAAAACCATGGTGGCGGGGTTAAGGCAGAGGTGGT
>NW_006297573.1:1874435-1877235 GCF_000327345.1 Myotis davidii
AATATAAGAAAGTCTCAGTAAACTAAAATCATTTGCTATACCTTGTCAAAGCCCCAGAACACACTGGATATTTAACTTTTTAGATTTTGGATTTTCTTAAGGCACACAAGAAGGTCAAAGAAGGTGCTCTGAGATGCTGCTAAAGAAGATACACAGAGTCTAATTCTGGTTAACTCATCTTAGCAGGGGAAATTCATAAAACAAAGAAAACCCACCCGTGGTTTAGCTCACCCACTCTTGGATTCCAACACTCCAAGCAGGCTGGATGCAGGCAACTTGCCCAGGTTCAATTGATTTTAAAGGCCAGGTGTTTGTGTAGCGGGAGGAAAAACATTCAAAATGCATTCAGGAAAAATGTATTCAATTAAGAAAAGAGCAACCCATTTTGAGAATTTAGTGCCTGTGTTCATTTTATAGGCGTGTTGGGAAATTATCAGCAGGTGAATGGATTTGGTCACAAAGCCTGTGGGTTGATTTTGGGGGAAGAATGTTGCTTCTTGGGCAGTGGCCAGAGGAGTTGAGATGTTTTGGGAACATTTGAAAGCATGCTCTTTTCTCCTTTTTGTTGATGCCTGCCCAGCTGTCTGGCCCTGAATCTCTTATGTGCAATAAGAAGTCATAGAGAAATCGAAGGCACGCTTCATTTCTTTACTTCACTGTGTGTCCAGACACAGTGCTGAGTTCTTCAGATAAAAAGACTCACTGCCAGCCTTTAAAGGACTCAGAGATGGGGACACACATATCATCTCAATAATGTAATGTAATGTAATGTAATGTAATGTAATGTAATGTAATGTAATGTGATAAGTGGTATACCAGTAAAGTGTTGTGGTTTTGGAGAAGAACTGATTAATTGTCCTGAGGTTATCAGAGAAGGCATCCCAGAAAAGATGGAATTTGAGCAGGATGTTGAAGGGTCTTAAAGGTGATTGCCAGGAAAAAGAGGAAAAAAAGGTAGACCAGGTGGAGGGATCCACAAGGCTGTTAATTGTGAGAAATTGGTGCAGGTGTTTAGTTACTTGTTTTTTTGTTTTTTTTTTAATCCTCACCCAAGGAGTGAGGATATTTTTTCCATTGATTCTAGAGAATGTAGTCAGGAGGCTGGCCAGGGCTAGCTTACTTTTTGAAATAAGATTTTTCTATCTCCTCAAAGAATGAATTGTCATGAAACCCCATTTGGCCAAGGAGAGCCGGTGGCCTGTCTTTCTTTACCAAATCCTGCAGGCTTCTGTGAGCAACTGCTTTTGGTGTAGCAGGAAGGACCCTGATATTTAGCACTGGTGGCCTCATTCTAAGTGTAGCTGTTAGTTACCTCCTGATTAGGAACATGCAGTGGCACTTTTTCTCTCTGGGTCCCAGTCTCTGCATCTGTGAGGTGAGGGCATTGGACACTCAAGGCTTTTGATGACTCTGACAGGCTAAGGGTCTGCCTGCCTTCGAGGCCTGTTTTGGGTTCTCCCTCTCTACTCACCTGTGTCCTATAATGAACTGGGCAGCTCAGGCTGTTGGTGTGGAAAAAGAGCTGCCTTACCTTTTAGCTCTGTCTCCTCAGGTTCATTGGATTCAATTCCAATAAATAAAGAAGGCTTTCGAGAAATAAAACCGGACTTTTTAAATTAGGAGCTTGCAAACTAAGCCTCCAGGCTGAATCTAGCCTGTGGTTTGTTTTTATAAATAAAGTTTTTTTGGAAACTTTACACCTATACATATTCATTTACACATTGTCTATGGGGGCTTCTGTGCTACAATGCTAGAGTTGCATAGTTGCATCAGAGACTGTGTGGTCTGAAAAGGTTAAAATATTTACTGTCTGGCCCTTTATTGAAGCATTTTGCTAATTCCCTTTCTGCATCATAAGCTTTAGGAAGGTTGGGCACATGGCAGGTGCTCAAGTGTTAGTTAAATGAATGAATGGATGGATGGATGAATGGACAGAAAAATCTGAATTTATTAAATAAGTACACAACTTGACAATCAACTTCTTGTGACACATTTCAGGTCCCAGTTTCCCTTTAAATAAAATAAGGACAGTGGTACTTACAAAATAGGCAGTACTTAGGATTATTTCCCATAATATAATTTCAAGTGTTTAAATGCTATTAAAATATAACTACCATCTATTAAGCTTTATATGTGTCAAACACTCTATTAAGGACTTCATTTTTATTACCTCATTTAGTCCTCATGACCACTCACTGTGAGGGAGGAATTATTGACCCCAATTTAGAGATGAAGGAACTGAGCCCAGAGAGGCTAAGCCACTTGCCAAGGTCGTACAGCTGGTAGGGGATCGAGCTGGGAGTCCAGCTCTGGTGTGTCTGGTTCTAAGCCTTTCCTTCATGCCCCGCTGCCTCAGGGTGCTCCCTCCCCCTTCGTAAATGAGAGAAGTCGATATTTGTCTTGAGGGGTCTCAGGTTATAGAATAGTAAAAGGAAAAAGGTTGGCTTTCAAAAATTTCAACCACTTAAATAATTTAGAAAACCATGAGGTTACTCATCATTAAAAGCACATTTAAGAAAACGCTCCTCCTTAAAATTCAGCTCAGTTATATTTTATAGAAAAGCTAAATCAGAGACCATGTTGTTCCCTTGGAAAGAAAAATTATAGTGAGTTTTAGGGAGGTGGAAATTTTTCATTTGTTCAGCAATGTTGTATGTAATGGTAATATGCATTTAAAAGCTGCCTCGTTCCAGCCATCGCCTTTTGGCTTAGAGGTTAGAAAGTCAGGCCACAGATTGACGGGTCTCTGGTTTGATTCCAGTTAAGGGCACGTACCTTGGTTGCAGGCTCCATCCCCCGC
>NW_006297573.1:1884406-1885740 GCF_000327345.1 Myotis davidii
TGAATTGATTTGGTCACAAAGCCTGTGGGTTGATTTTGGGGGAAGAATGTTGCTTCTTGGGCAGTGGCCAGAGGACTTGAGATGTTTTGGGAACATTTGAAAGCATGCTCTTTTCTCCTTTTTGTTGATGCCTGCCCAGCTGTCTGGCCCTGAATCTCTTATGTGCAATAAGAAGTCATAGAGAAATCGAAGGCACGCTTCATTTCTTTACTTCACTGTGTGTCCAGACACAGTGCTGAGTTCTTCAGATAAAAAGACTCACTGCCAGCCTTTAAAGGACTCAGAGATGGGGACACACATATCATCTCAATAATGTAATGTAATATGTAATGTAATGTAATGTAATGTGATAAGTGGTATACCAGTAAAGTGTTGTGGTTTTGGAGAAGAACTGATTAATTGTCCTGAGGTTATCAGAGAAGGCATCCCAGAAAAGATGGAATTTGAGCAGGATGTTGAAGGGTCTTAAAGGTGATTGCCAGGAAAAAGAGGAAAAAAGGGTAGACCAGGTGGAGGGATCCACATGTGAAAAGCCACAGAGGTGTGAAACAGATGGGACCTCAGGGAGCATGGCTGGTAGTTCATTTAGCCCAAGAAAGGGTTCAGAAGGCCCATGGAGGGTATTTGGGGAAATAATGCCCGACTATGAATGGCTTGACAGCCTAGCCTAGGGAATCTTAAACTTAATCATTCAGGAAATAAATAACATCTCTGTAGGAAAATGACTATAAATGGTAGATAGAGAAATATATTATGTTTGTTAAAAAAAACACAGAATTTCTGAGTGTGGACCTTGGGGCCTCACGTGTAGTGTCTGGTCTCTTCTTGGTTCCAATGGGGGTGTCAGAAACCTGAATTGTGTCTGAAAACTGACCCTCAGGGAGACAGGAAGTGTTGACAGGCCACAGAACCAACTGACTGTACAAAACCGTGGGATTGAGGTTAATATATAATTTGCTTTAACCTGGGTGAATGGAGTTTAGGGAGACTGCCAAGAAGATAAGTTCATGCTCATCTGATCATAATTGTGTGCTCTGAGCACCTTTTCCTCTAAAGTGGGCTGGGCATGGAGAGGAATGAACCTCTCTTCACGTAGGCAGGTCAGCGCCTGAAAAACCTGGTTAAGACTGGCCAGGAGCTGAGCTGAATGGACAGAAGTTCATGATCAGTGCTCCTAAAACTGTCAGGTAGGCTGTTAATTGTGAGAAATTGGTGCAGGTGTTTAGTTACTTGTTTTTTTGTTTTTTTTTTAATCCTCACCCAAGGAGTGAGGATATTTTTTCCATTGATTCTAGAGAATGTAGTCGGGAGGCTGGCCAGGGCTAGCTTACTAC
>NW_006297573.1:1886287-1894490 GCF_000327345.1 Myotis davidii
TTTACACATTGTCTATGGGGGCTTCTGTGCTACAATGCTAGAGTTGCATAGTTGCATCAGAGACTGTGTGGTCTGAAAAGGTTAAAATATTTACTGTCTGGCCCTTTATTGAAGCATTTTGCTAATTCCCTTTCTGCATCATAAGCTTTAGGAAGGTTGGGCACATGGCAGGTGCTCAAGTGTTAGTTAAATGAATGAATGGATGGATGGATGAATGGACAGAAAAATCTGAATTTATTAAATAAGTACACAACTTGACAATCAACTTCTTGTGACACATTTCAGGTCCCAGTTTCCCTTTAAATAAAATAAGGACAGTGGTACTTACAAAATAGGCAGTACTTAGGATTATTTCCCATAATATAATTTCAAGTGTTTAAATGCTATTAAAATATAACTACCATCTATTAAGCTTTATATGTGTCAAACACTCTATTAAGGACTTCATTTTTATTACCTCATTTAGTCCTCATGACCACTCACTGTGAGGGAGGAATTATTGACCCCAATTTAGAGATGAAGGAACTGAGCCCAGAGAGGCTAAGCCACTTGCCAAGGTCGTACAGCTGGTAGGGGATCGAGCTGGGAGTCCAGCTCTGGTGTGTCTGGTTCTAAGCCTTTCCTTCATGCCCCGCTGCCTCAGGGTGCTCCCTCCCCCTTCGTAAATGAGAGAAGTCGATATTTGTCTTGAGGGGTCTCAGGTTATAGAATAGTAAAAGGAAAAAGGTTGGCTTTCAAAAATTTCAACCACTTAAATAATTTAGAAAACCATGAGGTTACTCATCATTAAAAGCACATTTAAGAAAACGCTCCTCCTTAAAATTCAGCTCAGTTATATTTTATAGAAAAGCTAAATCAGAGACCATGTTGTTCCCTTGGAAAGAAAAATTATAGTGAGTTTTAGGGAGGTGGAAATTTTTCATTTGTTCAGCAATGTTGTATGTAATGGTAATATGCATTTAAAAGCTGCCTCGTTCCAGCCATCGCCTTTTGGCTTAGAGGTTAGAAAGTCAGGCCACAGATTGACGGGTCTCTGGTTTGATTCCAGTTAAGGGCACGTACCTTGGTTGCAGGCTCCATCCCCAGCCCCGGTCAGGGCGCATGCAGGAGGCAACCAATCTATGTGTCTTTCTCATATCGATGTTTCTCTCTCTCTGCCTCTCCTGCACCCTTCTGCTCTCTCTAAAAATCAATGGAAAAATATCCTTGGGTGAGGATTAACAAAAAAAAATCATTCAATCAATCAATCAAACAAACAAAAGCTGCCTTGCTCCAGAAACCTTCCTTGCCCATTGAAAGGACCTCGCTGAGAACCATGTGCCCAGCATTTAGCAGACATTCAATAAATGTTGATTGAATGAATGAATGAATGCCTTCTAGCACTTCATGATACTGCCTTCCAGTATAATTGGGTGTGTGTGGGTGAGTGTGCTCTTATCTATTCCAGAATAAATATCAGTGCCCTTCTTGCAGCTTTGTCCCCCCTATAGAGTCTACCTACCACAGTGCCTGGCACCAAGTAACTGCTTAATAAATGTCTGTGCCATTAAAATGGCCACCAGAGCTTTATGGACTGAGTGAATGACATGTCAGAAATCGTGTGAAGACAAGATGGATTTTTCTCTGTATCAGGGGAATGATTTAAACCCATAATTGTATGGAAGGTGAAAAAACACAATAAAAACAAAGAAAAACATATTTGTTGCTTTAGATAGAAAGCATATTTGTTTCTTTTATTCTGGAAAATATATTCCAGAATATACAAAAGGTCGTTGAACTTGCTTTACTTTTTCCTACTCAGTTGCCAGGTCCTGGGGTTGTTTAATGCATCTACTTCACTTTATATTGAAGCTTTCATAATATACGTGACCCCGAATGAGGGTTTTTTCCCCCCCATCAGCGTCTTCACTTGCCAATTAGTTGTTTATCTTTTTTTGTGTTTTACAAATGGCCTATTATTTTTCATGCTGTTTTGGATTGCGGTGGACATTTTAGCTTTTGGGAGCCAGGCAGCTGCTCAGGGGCCTGCTTGGGTCAGGCCAGGGTCAGAAATGCTTTTGTTTCCATGGCAGAAGTTGGGCTGGAGCTTTGGACAGACACCGGCACCTTTCTTACCCTTTGGCTAGGAGATGAGCAAGCAAAGTCATGGCCTGGGGTGACGCCTTACAAATAGGTTCCCCCACTGTTTTACAGACTTTTTCCTGAATTGCTGCACTTGGGATCTGGGTGGCAGCCAGTGTCTTTTTGCAGCCTTCTAGTGCTTCTGCATTGAACTGGAATATCTAGTCCCCTCAGCTAGGAGTTTGCATATACTCTGCCCAATTTCCTTCACCACCAGCCTTTTTCCTCTCACTCAATTTGCTTCCGCATACATCTTTGATCTCTTTGGGAATAAAAAGCATGAGGGCAAAAAAAAAAAAAAAAAAAAAAAAAGCATGAGGGCACTGGAATATTATTATTGGCCTCTGCTTGTTTATTTTTGCAAATGCACTATAATTCGTGGTTGGCTTTCTGGCCAGCCTGAGACCACCTGACCCTCAGCAGCCCTGGTTTCTCCAGGTCACTCTATGGGAGAAAACCAGTTTTGCCCATTTTTTTCCATTGACCTTGATGCGAGTCTCTGAGTGATGAAGACTCTCTGGAAATGGAGAAAAGCAGAGCCAGGGGAATACCAGTAATTATCCTAATCTGAGAGCATTAACTCTTCAAATATTATGCATTTTTGGATAAGCAATTCTGTCATTTTTGAAGTTTGGTTGCTTTTTGTTTCTTGGGTGATAGCCTGTAATTTTGTATTAAGGAAGAATGCCGAACCCTTCCATGTAGACTTGATGTGGAACTAGGGCTGGCTTTTCTTTTTTGTTTTTCTTTTTGAGTGTTCATGAAAGGAGACTGGGGGGATGTGTGGGTCTAATAATATACTGCTTTGTGTATGAAGATGAAACTAATAATAATAATAATAATAATACCGTCTTCCATGGTGCAATTCTTTTAACTTTCAAAGCATAGCTCTTTTTACAAACTCATTTTACCAGTCAGAAAGGTGATTTCAGTTACTTCCCCCTGCAGTGATGATGGATCTGGGCAGCCTGACTGACTGTGTAGGTGAGTGAGAGACCTCCTCCCCAGCGTTCTTAGACAGGGCGAGCGCCGAGTCACATAGGGAGCCCTTGTGAATTACACATGCACAGATCTGCCCAGGACCTGCAGGTACAGACAGACCAGATGGAGGTGTGACCTGCCCATTTGGAAAAGTCCTGGGTGATTCTGTTGTGTCCTGCTGATTACAAACCACTGCATCAGTCCACTCCCTGTCGGGACGCCGCCGGGCGTTACAGGTGGGATGCCGTGCCATCTGTGACCGGAACCCAAGGAGAGTGATTCCTGATCTGGAGATTGTGTAGAAGCTGCCATGGCGGCCACTCTAACCACTGGCAGAACTTTATTAACTATTCTAACAACTGCACATCTGCACTGTGGCCAGTGACTGTCCCTAGACAGTCTTTGTGCCTCTTATCTCATGCAGCCATTTAGACCAGTTCCATCACCAGAGAAACGTGTTATTAACCAGTCCCTTGAGAGAAACTGGGCTGGATTCAGGAGGTGTGACTTGAAGAGAATGGTTTAATGGCTTTTCACCAAGGTGAGTTTCTTTAACCTCAGTTGCTTTGTCAGTGGTGTGGGGCTAATGATATGCACCTCACAGGACAGGGGCAGAAGTAGGAGAAATAAAGGCTCAGGTGCTGCCTCTGTCCCATTCAACCTTGTTTCATCTCCCTGGGGATCCATGTCTTCATTGGCAAGATGGAGTTAAGGATACCTACCTCATGGGCTTGTTGTGAGGACTCCATGTGGTACAGTAAGAGACTCACTTTGCAGTCCGCTTCGGACACTGCAGATGCTCAGTCCCTGGATGGCCTCTTCCTTGCTGCTCTGTGCTGGAGGGCTGTGAGTGGTAGGGCAGTATTTTGTACAGGTGTCGTCCTGGAAGGGTTGCTAATGCCCTGCACTCCTGGTAGTTGTGAAACCATTGATGACTATGACAGTAGAAGGGGCTTCCTTTGATTTTTTAAATGCTCACCCGAGGACATGCTTTTATTGCTTTCAGAGAAAGGAAGAGAGAGGGAGGGAGGGAAGGAGAGGAGGAGAAAAGAGAGAGAGGAGAGAAGAGTAAAACATCAATCAGTTGCCTCCTGTATACACCCCAACCAGGGATCAAACCAGCAGCCAGGTATGTACCCTGCCCAGGAATTGAACCTGCATCCTTTTAAAAAATATATATTTTTATTGATTTCAGAGAGGAAGGGAGAGGGAGAGAGAGATGGAAACATCAATGATGAGAATCATTGATCGGCTGCCTCCTGCACTCCCCACACTGGGAACTGAGCCCACAACCCGGGCATGTGCCCTGACCGGCGATGGAACCATGACCTCCTGGTTCATAGGTTGACGCTCAACCACTGAGCCATGCCGGCCAGGTAATCCTGCAACCTTTTTGGTGTACAGGATAACACTGCAACCAACTGAGCCACTTGGCCAGGGCAGGAGCTCCCTGTTATTGAATGCCAGGCACTGTGCTAGGCACTGGGGATACACTGGGGAGAAAAAGATGAGTCTCACTGAGCTTCACAACGAGAAGGCCCTAAAGAGAAAGTTCTTAAAGTATTACTCTTTTCTGTGTGTATAAAGAGGAAAGCTTTAATGTAATTGGATGGCTTCAAAATGTGTATTTCATACCACAGTGGGTAGAGTGTGGACGGTGTCTTCTGGGAGGAAACGGGAGTTTTGCATTTCCTGCCTGCTTGTGCTTTTGAATTTGTGGCTATAATGCTGCCCAGCCTGAGGTTTCAGCAGTTAATATTTCCCAGGGCAGCACGCTGGAAACGCCCTGTGGTCTCTGTGCTAGGAGGACACACACGGGGCACAGGGTAGAAAGGCCCATTTTCAAAGTCTCCCTTGAAGACTTTGTTGAGTTTTAACTTGAATTTCTCCCCATCTCCTTTCTCAAATGTTCCCAGTGCTTGAGATGCATAAACATGCCAATGTTTTGGAAGATTCAGGTTTGACCACCGTAAATTGGTTCATATTTCCAGCAGGGCAGTTATTTAATTTCCTGTTGGAAGTCTACAAATGTTGGCACTGTTCGCTCCTTGGCAAAGCACCAAAACCCGGTACAGTATCATTAGCATGTTCTGGTATATAGATTAAAGCATGATTGTCTTTAATAAGAGGCCATCCCTGTTTGGGATGGGGCTCGAGGGTGGGGGTGGGGGCTGCAAGGGCACAGGAAGGCACAACTGAGCTTTTTAATCAAAACCAAAGTGCAGTAACTGGGACTCGCTGAAAAGAAGGGTTAGAAGGAGGGCAGAACTCTGTTTTCTTGTCTCAATTTCATTTGTTTGGGTTATTTTTCTCTAGACTCTGGGAGAGTTGTGGAGCCTGAGGCTGGCCTGGTTGGTGGAATGTCCTCTTTGAGGCCTTGTGCTTCTTCCTGACTCTCTATCTGCCCCTCTCCTTCCCCCCTTATTTCTCCCTCTCTCTCCCTCTCTCTTTCTCCCTCTCTCTTTCTTTCCTTATCTCCCCAAGCAGTATGGCTCCTGGGAGCCACTTACGCCAGAGGCCCCACTGGTAAAACATGGAGTGTCTCCACAAAGCCTACTGTAATCATTGAAATGTATCTCAACCGGGGCTTGAACCCAGTTCTGTCTCTTTGAAAGGTTCTTGCTCTTTCCATTGCTGTCTATACCCTGGTAGGGTTCTGGGGAAAGAAAGGGTTTGCGTTTTTGGAGGGAAGGGTGAGAAGTTTGAAAACTAGCTAAAATTAAGCTTTGGGATTATTTCTAGATACTTCATAGGTATGATATTAACCCTGCCTTTCGTTAGCAGGGTCCTTTGGTAGAATGAGTATAGAGAAGTATTTTTTCCCTTCTACACATTGTATCATGAAAAATGTCAAACATATTGATAAGTTAATGATGGTGAGTATATGAGTTCCAGCTGATTATTTTCTTCTATGTGCCAGGCATGATGCTAACTGCTTTATTAACCTCGTCTCATTTGTTCTTTCCTTTTTTCAATTAGGTTAGCTATTTATTTATTTATTTATTTTAAAATTTATTGGGGTGACTTTAGTCAACATGAACATATAGGCTTTTTTTTAAAAAAATACTTTTTCTTTTTTCAGAGCGGAAGGGAGAGGGAGAGAAAAATAGAAACATCAGTAATGAGAGAGAATCATTGATTGGCTACCTCCTACATGCCCCCTACTGGGGATTGAGCATGCAACCGGGCATGTGCCCTGACTAGGAATCAAATCATGACCTCCTGTTTCATATGTCAATGCTCAACCACTGAGTCATACTGGCTGGGCTGAACAAACAGGTTTTAGGTGCTCACTACCCAAAATTAAATCTTCTCCTGTCACCATATATTAGGACTCTCTTCTCTCCCCAACTCCTCATTTATCCTTCTAACATTCCCAATTTAAGGAGGAGCAAACTGAGCCTTAGCGAAGTTAACTCCCTGAGTTTCTCTAGCTAATAAGTTGCATAGAACTGGGGTTTGAAACGGGTGCATGGAGACCATGGTGTAATTTCTTTGCATTTCAAGTTCTTCTTCCATGTTTTTCTTTTCTTCTTTAATGTCATATTATTTAGAAAATCAGGGTCTAGATGAGAGGTCATAGAAATTTAATATGGCAAAATAAGGCAAAGTTGCTAAAGCCCCAGAAATCAAAGCCTCAAAGTCGCTCCCAACAAAGCCTCAAAATAGCTCCCAACGATTCTCTGGGATAAGACCTACTTCACCCAAGGATCCTTGTCAGATTCCCTCGGGCAGGGGCAGAAGTTCTGCTCTCCCCACAGTGTCACAGAAAGCTTCTGTAGCCTTTCGAGCTTCTTAGGACTGACTCACCTCTTCCTTTCAGACATAAAAAACGACAATAACCCAAACCTACATCTTCGGATCGGTTAATTTTTTCATGGTGAGATCTTTTATGGCATACTCAGACAGACAGACAGTACATCTTTCCTCCTGGGGAAGAGGATGGCATGGTGGGCATAGACTCATGGGGAGCAGGTACAAGTGTGTATGTCCTTTTATGAAGGACCAACCTTGAAAGATAATTGGTGCTTTTTGGTATATTTAGGCTTGAACCTGCTAATTGGATGTGACCTTGAGCAAGTCATGTAAGCTTCTTAAACTCTGGGCATCCCTGCAACAGTAATGATTGTCAGGGGGATAGAGAAAAAGTACAGGTAGAGTTCCTTCCATCAGAAAATTGAAGCCAAGGCCTAACTCATGAAGAAGATGCATTTGCAGACTGAAGACGTGGCAGAGACATGAATTGCTATGGAAAGGCAGCAGTGAGAAGAATTGACTGTTGATTGGGATATGTGAGGGGAAGAAGAGAAAGTGCCTGGGGCTTAAAGTTAGGTTAAGATCCCAGTGCTGTCACTCAATAGCTGCATAATTAAGCTCTTTGGTCCTCAAGTTTCCTCATAAAGTGGGGTTACTAATACCTGCATCATAGTATCATTGTGAGGACTAAGGTTGCATACTGTATATAAGTTCCTAAAATAGTAGTTCATATTATTTGGCAATAAAAGATATCCCTTATAAGTAGGAAATGGCAAAATTGAGGTAGGTCTTAAAGTCTGAGTTGGGTTTGGATACGTGAAGTGACCCAGTTCTGAAAGTATCTTACAAATATCACCATAGAATATTATGCAGACATCAGAAGCATGGTTGAAACCATGCTTAATAAAGCAAAGGTGGTTAATTAATTAAGCCCAAAGTTCCAACTTGTTTGGTAAAGTGCCATTGGTAAGATGTCAAAAGGTCAGGTGTCCTTTTGGTTGAAGCTCAAGTTGATAAGGTGGAATTGCTGAGCTGAGTGATATGTTAGAAGCTGTTGTAATGTTTTAGCAATGTCTACAAGGCATCTTAGGAGGTTGGTGGCTCTCCCCCTATCTCCCACCCCCCACCCCCCAACCCACAACCCTTTCAATCTGCTGTATTCTTCTCCACACCTGTCTGGTTATTTAATGAAATCTATCCCCTGTATTGCCTCAGGCACAAAGAACCAGTGTTCAATAAGATGGACTTAGGAAATGGAGGCTGTAATTGAACTGTTGAAGATTTTATTTATTTACTTTTTGTTTTTAGTTTTTAGCTGGAAGGTCAGGGCAGGGCGGGGGGGGGG
>NW_006297573.1:1894517-1906312 GCF_000327345.1 Myotis davidii
GAAATCATAGTCTCTAGCATGTTGAGAGAGTGATATTTTTGCCTTTTCTTTCTTTCCTACCTTGCAGCCATTTCCGCTGTGTGTGGATTAAGGTTTGATATGAATTTGAAGTTTAGTTGGAAGTAGTTCTTTCCTGGCCTTGAGGAGTGTATGGATAAGAAACTTAAAATACACCAGGACAGTAAAATTCAAATGTCGAATAAGGTTCTGGGATGTGTCACTTGCCTGGAGTGTTTCTATAGCAATAGTATTAGGACTTTCTAAGCATTTTGTTCATATAATTCTTACAATAACCATTGTTATAAGAGAAGTATTTTTTCAATGTGTATTAAGTCATTTGTTTATTTCTCGATAGTGTTGTTTTTATTGCTGTTGTGCAGATGGGGATACAGATGAGGAAATGGGAAGTTGAATAACTCATGCGGAAGTAGCTGGGCCTTGCCCCCAATCTCTGACACCAAGCCCTTCCTTGGAATCACAGTGGAATACACTCTCTCCACCATTGACTTCTCCCCTATAGCGAGCTGTGCTAGCTAGCGTTCTATAAGGAGCCCCTGGGAGCAGAGGAAGGGAAAAGAGAACATCTTTGTGTTCACTCTTTATCCAAATAGGACTTTTTATGCTCAAGATTACGACGAGGAGAGAAGCAGTGGGACTCTCTGTATTAAGTCCCCCTTGTACCTGGATCAGAGCAAGGTGTTTTGCATAATTCTCACACTGAACTAGGATATCATCATCCTTATTTTATTGTTGAGCTTTAAAAACACAAATACCTTATCTCCTAGTTCACGCAGGGAGAGTGTGCTGTTGTTAAGATTTGAATGCAGGCGTTGCTTCCCTATTCCGTTTTTAGTGACCTCTACCTAACAATTACACGATGGTGTTTGCGGCTTTAATTTCAAAGACCTTTTACATTATGGCATGGCCGATCTATATGGTACCCGCTGGAAACTGCTGATACTTCTCCCTGCTACATTTGGGGGGAAAATAATAATGAGTTGACGTGTTAGTGATTCAGGACTTCTGGGAAACTGAAAGCACCCGTGTGTACTTATTTTGAGTCAATATGTTAGGAACGACTCTGGCCCAAAAGGAGAAATATCTGTCTTCTGAAATTGAGTGCAGGTCTCTGAGTGGCTTGCCTCAGCAGGGAGCCAGTTACTGCATAAGCGGAATACCAGGTCCACGGGCTTCCCCAGCCTGAAAAAGAAGCAGTGTCTGCAGTTATGAGGAAAACAGAAGGACCCATTTCTCTGTGGAGTGATACTGAACAGGCAGCTTCAGCCATGAGGAGCGTCTGGCCGGAGGAAAATGCAGCTTAAGAAAAGCCCCAGCTGGTTCAAGTAACTTAAGCCTAGCTATTCACGAAACATCTGACATCTCCCTGCTCCGCAAGTGGCTGGGGATTGAGTCAGAACTGCTCCGGGAACCTCTGTTCTTCTTTTGGACATTATGCGCTTGCTCCACTTTGCACGCTCGTCAGTTTTGTGAAAAGCTGTCCTTAGAGCAAACATTTTTTGGGGAATATAAAAGCACTTAAGAAGTGTCCTGGGAAGCTGGCTGTGATGTTAAGAAATTAACCAACACTGATTTCTAAAAGGAGAACTTTCACGTGTCCAGCACTGTGCTCGCTGATGTGGCAGATACAGAGATATGAGACATGTAACGAACTAGAATGGAAGTTCTGTGAAAGCAGGAATTTGTCCATTTTTTTAAATGAAACCATAGTATTTGGGATGGTGTCTGGCACATAGTAGATGCTAAATAGCTATTTGTTGAATGAGTGAGTATAGGTCTCTGTCCATAAGAGCTTACAACCTAGTTTGTTTGCATTATAATTAATATTAATAAATACTTTACTCATTAATTCTACTTGTGTGGGTATCCTGAAGTCCGCAGTTTTATTAGACTTTTATTCCCTTTTATTATTTCATTTAAAATTAAACCAGTGATATGCTTGTTGTAGAAAATGAGAAAGAAAGCAGAAAAGTAAATAGAAAAACAATTAAGATATACTGGTTATTTTTATTTAAGCTTATATTTTTCTAAACTTTTTCTATATAAATATACATTTTTTTAAAAAATGGGTTCATTCCCTTGCAAGTTTGTTTTATGACTTGTTCCCCCCACCTTACCAGTATTATTGTGAACCACTTTCTATATCAAAATACATAACTTAATAATTGGGCAATTTAGTATTGTGGGATTGTATCACAATTTTCTTTTTCTTTTTTTATTGCTTAAAGTATTACAAAGGGTATTACATATGTGTCCTTTTTCCCCCCCGCCCTTGACAATCCCCTGGCCTCCCCTACCCCCCAGTGTCTTATGTCCATTGGTTATGCTTATATGCATGCATACAAGTCACAATTTTCTTAATGCCTATTGTTTGATGTTAGTTTTACTCCTCTTTTTCTTTCTCTCTCTCTCTTTTTTTCATAAACAATGCTGTGATTATCTGTAAACTTTTCCACATATCTGTAATTATTTTCCTAATAATCATAGTAGTTGATAATTCTAAGAAGTCAAATTACAACAGTCAAAGGCATTTGATACATTGCCCACCTTAAAGACTAGGAAAATGCATTCCTCCTTCTCTGAATTATATTGAAGGAGAGTGTTTTTTTTTCTTTATATATGCCGACATTATGTATGGTCATTAAAAAAAAAAACCACTTGACTATCTTCTGTTAAAAAAATGAATGCTATTAGTGTTGTTATTTACATAATTTTTAGATGGTGATGGTAAATATTTTTTCCTCCAATGATGTTTCAGGCTTAACTTGCTCTAGGACAGTGGTTCTCAACATTCCTAATGCCGCAACCCTTTAATACAGTTCCTTATGTTGTGGTGACCCCCAATTTCATTGTTACAAATTGAACATAATTAAAGCATAGTGATTAATCACAAAAACAATATGTAATTATATATGTGTTTTCCGATGGTCTTAGGCGACCCCTGTGAAAGGGTCGTTTGACCCCCAAAGGGGTCGCGACCCACAGGTTGAGAACCACTGCTCTAGGACCTACTTGTTCATCTTCCCGACTGTCCATTGAGCTCGTTCTTCTCCAACACCATATTTCAAATGAATCATTTTTTCCCCTATGAGACTTCTTCACTATCCAACCTTCACATCTGCACATAGTGATTGGGAATACGAGGATGAACTTAGCTTGTAGGTTGTATAAAAGCAGGCAGCGAGCTGGATTTGGCCTGGGTCTGTAGTTTGCTGACTGCTGGAGTAGAGTCTCAGAAACATACTTGGAGACAGAAGGAAGCCAATCTGGTTTTCCAGATTTGCTACAAACTGCCTCTAGAATGGATAATTCATAAAGGAATAATGGAGTTGAGTTTAGCTGAGGCTTGGATATGACTCTTAATGACTTATAGTACATAGTTCTTGGCGTTTATAGTTAAGTGTAAAGAAAAAAATGCTCTCATACATATCCTTTGTCAAGGCTAGCAGATGTATTTTTGACCTATTTCTTCTTAGTTTTCATATATGTGTAGGTCTTACCTGTGTGAGATCATTCTACATAAATAATTTTGAATCCTGCTTTGTTTCTCTTCATATTATGTGGTAATATTTTTTAAAAGTATATATTTTTATTGATTTCAGAGAGGAAGGGAAAAGGAGAGAGAGATAGAAACATCAATGATGGATCATTGATTGGCTACCTCCTGCCCATCCCGTATTGGGGATTGAGCCCACAACTTGGGCATGTGACCTTGACTGGAATCAAACCTGGGACCCTTCAGTCTGTAGGCCGACACTCTATCCACTGAGTCAAACCAGCTAAGGCTATGTGGTAATATTTTTAAATGTTGTTAAATATTCTAATGTAAACTAAAACCACAATAAGATACACTATACACCCACAGAATGGCTATAATTTTTATAATACACCAAAATGAAAATATCCAAGAGAAATGAAAACATGTCTGAAAAGACATGTATACAAATGTTCAATGCAGTGTTGCTTATAATAGTCAAAAGTTGGAAACTCCCTAATGTTCATCAACTGGTGAGTAGATAAACAAAATGTGGTACATCCAAAAACGAGACTACTATTCAGCAATAAAATCAGCAAAATGTTGATATAAGCTACAACATGAATAAACCTCAAGAACATTATGCTAGGTGAAAGAAGCCTGACGTAAGAGAATATATATTATATGATTCTGTTGATATGACACTTCTAGAAAAAGCAAAAAAACAAACAAACTAGACAGGGCGGGGTGGGAGTGGGAAGTGACTGCTGACAAGAACAGCAGAATTTGCTGGGGGTGATGGAAATGTTCTAAATGAAATGTGATGATTGTGCAATTGGACACATTTACTAAAAACTATTGGGCTGTATGCTTACAATGGGTGAATTTTATGGTGTATAAATTATATCTCAATAAAGCTTAAAATATCTCTGAAAACTGAATTTTTAACAGTATCATATTCCATTATGGGAATAGTCCATTTCTTTAACCTCTGTGACTTGGGAGAAATGGTCATTGTTTATTCCCTTTTTAGCCAAAATCCATATTCAGTGGGTTACGTTGGAGCCATTGGACTGAAACAAGAATGACTTTGTGGAATGAATGAATGACTTTGTGGAATGAATGCTAACCCAGTGGTTGGGAAACCTAGCATGGTCTCAACTCTGCCTCCAGCTGGGCGGACCTCAGTTTCCTCATCTGCAAAATGTAGAAGAGAAGTGGACACGGGAAATACTGGGTCCTAGGGGATAGAGGAACGGAACGGAAAGCATCGCAGTAATAATAAAAGAACACCGATTTCCCCAGAAGAGTCACAGTGACCGGTTAAGTACCCCCTGTCTGTACCTGCCTTCCTTCCCCGCCTTCTTGCGCTGGTAGAAAGCAGCAGGGACTGCGTGCATGGTTCCGAGGTGATCGTTTCCCAGGAGAAGACAAGACATTGGAGGAGGCTCAGGAGGCAGCGCCATGATGACAGAGTTGAGTGGGGTCTGCCCTGTAAACAGGAAGCATTCTGCTTGGCCATGGCTCTTGTTTTGGGCATGAAGCCCCCTTTGGGGGATGAGTCACCAGGAAGCCATCTAGATTTTGTGCTCCCGGGTCAGAGCGTAGAGCTCATTATAGGAAGACTAAGGTTGGAAAGACTTTTAGAGTCCAGGGTTTAGAAATGTTGCCATGAAAAAAATAGGTCGCCACGTTTGCCTTCCAAGGGAGAGTTTAAACGGGGAGACACTGAACTGGTCTCAGATTCCCGTTCTCCATTTCCAGCCCAGGCCCAGGTTTTCCTAGAGTACAGCCAGCAGCATCGGTACCCAGGAAACACAACAGGAAAGCTGTGCAAACCTGACTTGTAAACGTTCTTTTCATTAGCTCCGGCCTCCCAGCCACCAGTAAACGGTATGCTTTTAAAAACCCGCTATTATTGTGTGCTTCTTTCCCTTATGCATAGACTTAGGATTTTTCTTAAAATGTTATTTATCAAGCATTTATATGTTGAGTCCCTCCAAAAGGTAACGGCATACTAAGTTTTGCTTAAAAGAGAGAGAGAAGGGGGTGGGGAACCCAACCCCTTTAATAAACTCTCTGTAACTTGAGCCTGCTGGTGGTCTTGGAAGCAACCCAAATCCAGGTTTGGTTGATACTGTGTAATGTGAATGCAATTAGTAGTGGTTTTGCTAAAGTAGAGAGAAATGTAGAAAAATAATGCCCAGCAAATTTAGGTCAGAGCTGGGAAGCTTATAAAGCCTTATTTTTGTTTTCATTACCTTAAGTAATAGGGAAGCGTTTGTCTTTATTATGTAATTTCCCTAGCAATAATACATATTAAAACATTTTCTGTGTTAATTTCATGTGTTTAGTCAGAAAGCCACAGTTCACAAACCTCTGTCACGTGACTGTTGGCACTGTTTATGGACAGAAGATTCCTTGTGCATCCTAAAATTATTCATGGGGGCAACATTCACCACCTGCTTCTTCAGTCAGTAACAGGTCTGACAAAGCAGCTTTCAAGGGATCAACCTCTGCCTGCTAGGCTAAGGAGTGAATGGACCTGTATGTGGATGTTGTATTTCAGAGGATATGATTAGCTTCTGGCATCTTTAAACCCACATGACCAGATGGTAAAGGATAATCTGTAAGGACAGGGGCTATGCCTGTTGGGTTCATAGTAGGTGCTCAGGAAATAATAGCTGTTCGTCGTCTCACCTTCCAGATTGCAGATGTAGTTTACTCCTCTCAGCGGCACCATCCTCTTTGCTTCTCCCTGAAATTGCCAGGCCTACTCCTGCTTCAGTACCTTCGCATTTTCTCAACCTCTGCCTGGAGGCCAGATACCAGCCTGGACCACTCCCTTACTTCTCCAGGTCTTTGTTCAAAGGATACTACACCATCTCAGTGAGGCCCTACCTATATCCTTTCCTTCCCCCGCCCCCACCTTTTTCGTAGTAACATCACCATTCAATAAACTGACATACAACATATGCTGTTTATTTATTTGGTTTATTGTTTGTCATTCCACCATGAGAATGTAAGCCCCATGAGGGCAGGGATTTCTGTCTGATTTGGTGATTGCTAAGTTCCCAGTGCCTGGAACATGGTCGTTGCTACAATTTGAACTCATGAATCAACCAATGAAAGCTCTACCATTTGCTAGTTATATGGCAATGGCTAGTACGTGGGCTCTCTTGGATGTTAGGCTCGATTCTCCATTTATGTCATAAAATGGGATGTGTGGGTCACATGACATATTTCACATGAAAGTTCTCTTATGCCATATTCTGCAAACGCATTCATTGGTTTAACAAGCTAGACACCATTCCTGCCTTCACAGAGCTTAACCTTGTGGGGGAATTGGAAACATTTATGTCTTTCTAGTAAAGTGGGCCAGCAGTGGCGACAGGGAAGATGCAAGGAGCTACGGGAGCACCTACGAGGGACTCAATCCAGATGTGGGGACAGGACCGTGGAAGGCTTCGAGGAGGAAGGGGCATCGAAGCGGAAGCTGGAAATGGAATAGGCATTGAGCAGGTGGAGTTGGGGTGGTTGGTGCGGGGGGAGGTGAAGGGTATTCCAGGTGAATCATGTGTACAGAGTCTGGAAGAGAGGAACCATGGAATCCATGGGGAACTGAAAGTAATCCAGTCTGTCTGGAGCCATGGTGGGCAAACCGCGGCTCACGAGCCACATGGGGCTCTTTGGCCCTTTGAGTGTGGCCACGAAGTTTCAATCGCACTGTACGTGCGCGCCTGCACGTGGCATTTTGTGGAAGAGCCACACTCAAGGGGCCGCAGTTTGCCGAGCACTGGTCTGGAGCATCCACTGTGGGATAGGCAAGGGGTCAGAAGTGTGGCTTGAGATAGAGTTTGGGGATAGGTCCCTTAGCAGGCCATGCCAGGGAGCTATGGCCAATGTTTGACTAGGTTAGACTTTCATTTGCAATAGTCATTTTATGGAGTAAGACAGTTTTTTGTCCTTCAATGAGGAACTTGAACACAAGCTTCCCAGAAGAAAGACTGTTAAAACAGTGAAAGGGCTTCCAGAGAGTGAACATTTCCGTTCCACGAGGCCTGCTGCATTCTTCTTGAATCTGACTGGTGAGTTTCCTAACAGGAAGTTTAAAGATCTCCATGACCCATCTCCCCACTCCCCAAATGTTTAAGAAGCTTAATTACCTTTGGGTACATAGCTCATTGCTTGATTTAAAGGACATGGTGTTGTTGCTACAGACGTAGATATTCCCACTGAACTGTGGGGCAGACAAATACCACAGGGGTGGAGGAGACAGAGAATATGCTCTTAGACCCGGGAGGAGCGAGGGTGCCTCCGATCCAGGACGAGTTAAGATGCCAACAGTAGGGCATAAGGTGGTGGAGGGGACACCTGGCAGACCTTGGTCCTGTCCTTGCTCTGCAGCTAACTTAGCATGAATGATGTGCCTTTGGGAACCATTTAACTTCTGTGAGCCTCCGTTTCCTTTTCTGGAAAATGGAGTCTATGCTACTTAGCTTTCCAGTTTCAATGAGATAAAGTACAGTTGCTTCTGCTATAACACTTTTTTTTTTAAACACAAATTTGTTCCGACCTAATCGATATAGTAGGGAACAATTAGAAGAAAGTATGAATTTCACATTTACTTATTGCTGTTCTCCGAGAGAAACGCTGGGTGAACTCAGAAAACTGTACTCAGCTGAAGTGAGCCTTGTGGGAATACACAGAACACGCACGCCTCACAGATTGGCTCGCTGCCACAGTGCACCGTGTGTGTGTGTGTGTGTGTGTGTGTGTTTCAGAGCCACGCCCATCCACATCAGGTGTTAACACTTGCTGTCTGATTTCCCATAACCCTCCTCCACCACTTCTCAGTAATCCCTAAGCTGCAACCCTTCCGGCACCCACTGCTATGAGCAAACTGTAGGTCCTTTTCAAGGTAAAACACCACATTTATAAGACATATAGGTCTTAACCATTTAACACATGTAAAACCATGCTACCATTTTCATTAGATTCCTCTTTTATATTGTGTCACTAATGAAGTTTTTGAATAGTGTGCTTCGACCCTATGTCCTCATGAGCCCTGTGGTTTTTATTGCATGATTTTGCATAGCATAGTGTTTTTTGGGGAACTTGCATTTTCTGTTACAGCAAAATGAACTGTATTTCAAACACCTAACACAATTCCTGGCAGACAAGAGGCTTTTAGTAAAAGGTAGTCGTTTTATTACTAAGATCAGTGCACTTACACAGGGCGTTGGGCTGGTGCAGGGATAACTAGTTAAAGCAGTGGTTCTCAACCTTCTGGCCCTTTAAATACAGTTCCTCATGTTGTGACCCAACCATAACATTATTTTCGTTGCTACTTCATAACTGTAATGTTGCTACTGTTATGCATCGTACTGTAAATATCTGATATGCAGGATGGTCTTAGGTGACCCCTGTGACAGGGTCGTTCGACCGCCAAAGGGGTCACGACCCACAGGTTGAGAACCTCTGAGTTAAAGCATTTATTGCTATGACTGTGAGTGTAAGTGAAATGGACACCTGAGTGGAAGGGTTTTGGTGCTGCTGTCTTTTCGAGGTGTGATGGTCAGACCCCTCTTGGGGTTTTATCAGTGACAAACCCGATATGTCTAGAAAGCAGCAAGCTGGGAAGAGAGAAGGCACGAGAATGGTCTGTAGACAAATTAGAGGGCTGCCCTCGGAGGAAGGATTGCCTTGTTTTGTGGGCGTCCTGGGCCTCTGAACAGAAGCTCCCAGGGCCCAGGGCTCTGCTCTTGGCAGAGAAGAACCTCAGAATGGTCCCCAGGAGCTGATGTGTTCTCCAAGCCCCGCTGGCTGCTCTGGGGTAGGTGAGGGCAGAGAGGGGTCAGGCATGGGTATGGAGGTTCTACCTTTAAAGTACCCCTCCCCCTTTAAAAAGGATATATTTTAATTGATTTCAGAGAGGAAGGGAGAGGGAGAGAGAGAGATAGAAACACCAATAATGAGAGAATCACTGATCAGCTGCCTCCTGCCCGCCCCACACTGGGGATGGAGCCTGCAACCTGGGCATGTGCCCTGACCAGGAATCAAACTGTGAGCTCCTGGTTCGTAGGTCGACGCTCAACCACTGAGCCACGCTGGCCGGGCATCCCCTTCCTACTTTTAAAGGTAGTGCTCGCCCTCAGGTAACTGCAGGGCTGACCAGAGTAAATCTCATGCAGAAACAAACCATGCGTTCCCAGCAGTGCTTGGGCTTTGGCTTGCCTTGTTGATAGTGGTCTAAAAGAATAGCTCCCACATGTACATATTTACACACTAATTTCTTTGTTATGCCCTTGAACACTGGAAATATAAAGACTGTGTCTTACAAATATTTATGGCTTTTGTTATGCTTAGGAGTAGTGAAATCACATCAGTGCTTTCCATCCAGAGTCCTTTTTTCCCTCTTTTCTGTTTTGTTTTTGTTTTTTACTTTTTTTTTAAATCAGGGGAAAAGTTTAGCTAGTTGCTGATCTGGCTTTAATTTCTGTCTAATATCCTGTATAGCTTTTGTCCTCTCCACCCTGTCGAGGCCTTTAAGCTCTTGTTATAGAGAGATGTCACCCTAACATACTGATATGAGTCTAGGTTTTGATTTGATGTAACTGTTAAGAATAGAAGATGTTTCAAATATTTGATTTTATTAAATTGGTTTCCCCTCTAATCATAGAAAGGGTATTACTGTTCACATGCCAAATCTTAAAAAAAACTTACAAAAAATTAAAAATGGCATATTTTTCTGGCCATTATCTTACCCTAATGCTTTAAAATGAATATTGTGTTGTTTTGTTTTTTTGTTTTGTTTTTTACAGTGTAAAATTTTTATATTTAGAATCAGCCAGCTGGACTCAGTTTAGCTGATTCCAATTTTGTTGGCAGCATTGAAAGCATCTTAGGCAAGAGCCAGTGGAACATATGCCTTCTCTCCATCGGGCCTGATCAGGGTGTTGACTTTGGCCATGTCAATGTCATAGAGCTTCTTCACTGCCTGTTTGATCTGGTGCTTGTTGACCCTGACACCCACAATGAACACAAGTATATGGTTGTCTTCTGTCTTCTTTATGGCCGACTCCATCGTCAGGGGGACCTCGATGATGGCGCAGTGGTCAAGCTGGTTTCTCCTGGTGCTGCTCTTCTGAGAACATTTAGGCAGCCTTCAGAGCCTCAGTGTCTTGGGCTGGTTGTAGGAAGGTGGGGGATGTTGTGGGTCTTCTTTTTTGTGCCCTTGATGCCTTCCTGTGGATGCCTTCAGCACTGCTTTCTTTGCCTTCCAAGTCTTGGCTTTGGGAGGGGCAGGGACGTCCTCCTTCACTTTTGGTACCATCTTTGCATAAAAGGTTGAATGTTGTTTTTGTTTGGTTGTTTGCTTGCTTCTATGACAAACACAAGGGATTTAAGCTTGCCCTTAAGTGGATTTTTCCAAAACCAAGGGTCATGTCTTCCTTCCTTCTAGCTCTCTGGGAAGCATGGATGGCCTTTTCCACGTGGGAGTTCTTGAGCTGTGTGGATTGGCTCTAAGAGCACCTGAGACAGGGACTGCTGGCTCTGAGATCAGAGGCCGAGGCCAGAGACGGGTACCCTGAACTCATAGATAATGCCAAGAAGGAACTGGGATGGCATTGCCATCCCTCCACTCACTAGCCTAGTTAGACCATCCTGT
The DNA here is from genome assembly GCF_000327345.1 of Myotis davidii. Classification (NCBI taxonomy): domain Eukaryota; kingdom Metazoa; phylum Chordata; class Mammalia; order Chiroptera; family Vespertilionidae; genus Myotis; species Myotis davidii. The sequence continues at coordinate 1,905,683 of NW_006297573.1, forward strand.
TTGGGATACAGCTCTAATCAACATTTCTTTCCTTCTAGTACTGCTGGGCATGGTTGCAGGTGCCCCCAACTGGTTAGTCTCCCTCCATCAGCTTGACCCACCAGTTGATTTCACCTCTTTTCTTCCCTAAAACCCCATGTATTTTGGTGCTTTCCCCTCTTCCCTAGACCTGCATAATGGGAAGAGAACGGGCTCCAGTAGCCTGGCTTTGATTCCCAACTCTGTTATTTACTGGCTTTGTAACTTTGGGCAAATGACCGAATCTTTCTGAGCCTTTGCTTATTTATTTTAAAAACTAGAGGCCTGGTGCACAGATTCGTGCACATTGAAAGGAAATTAATTAGAAGGTGGCTGGCAGGGTGGGACTGGGTGAGATAGGCAGGACTCACCCTGGAGCCAACCTCCTGCAGTCCCTCCCCAGCCAGCCACACCTGGAACAGCCCTGGGGCTCAAAGGGCATCTGTGGAGTGAGCGGGGTCCCTCTGGCAGGTGGGGTCCCTTGGCCTGGCCTGCGGAGATCTGGCCAAAACCAGCAGTCTGACATCCCCCGAGGGGTCCTGGGGTGCAAGAGGGAACTCTGTAAAGTTGCTGTCACTTGGCAGTTCCTGTGTTGAGCATCTGCTCCCTGGT
>NW_006297573.1:1906468-1921224 GCF_000327345.1 Myotis davidii
CTTCTTTTTTGCTTCCATGGGTGTGCTCCCCAATACAGTCTACAATGTGTCTACCTCCTTTAATAGACTTCATTTACAGCCTCCAAGAAAGGGTCATGTTTTAATTGTCAGCACTATGTAAATAACATCTACTGTTTTCAGTATACCAATTCATTTATTCTATCTTAAAATACAAAGTAGCTTTAGAATTCCACAATAACTATTGGTTTCTTTTAATGCAATGGTTCTCAAACTTCTGGCCCTTTAAATACAATTCCTCATGTTGTAACCCAACCATAAATTATTTTCGTTGCTACTTCATAACCGTAATGTTGCTACTGTTATGAATTGTAATGTAAATATCTGATATGCAGGATGCTCTTAGGCGACCCCTATGAAAGGTTCGTTCGACTGCCAAAGGGGTCGCGGCCTACAGGTTGAGAACCGCTGGCTTAGAATGATAGGCTGCATAGGGTTATGCATTTTTCTAAGGAAATATTCAGATCTTGTAATGTAGGGCTTCACTGAGGCAGTGCTCTCAGTTTATAGCTGAGGAAGCAGAGCCTAGGAGTGGTTAATACATCACATATTTTAGGTAAAAGTAAAGCTGGTACTAGCCCCACAGCACCCTTTATGTGTGTAGTGACTGACGTGGAAAACACCCATTATTTCTTCTTGATCTTATTGTCATCATGAGCAGATCTGCTACTCGCTATGGGAAGTACCACATTCCATCCTCCCAACAACTCCCTTGGGATCAAGACCATGGTGGGTTTAAGGAGCTTCTTCAAGGTCATACAACTTGACAAAGTCAGGATTTGAACTCAGGTCTGTCTGATTTAAGTTCAAGCTCATAGTGACTCTACCCATGATTCTTCTTCATTGTGGTATCTGAAGGCTATGGTAAGCTTTTGAGACAGTTTGTAGAAAAGACACATGTCATGAATGGATTTTTAGGACCTTCTTACCCGCACTTGTGGGAAATCCAACTTATGAACAATAATTGAGTCCACAGGTGTTGGAATGTCCTGAATCAAGATAGGGAAATAAGCTATGATCAAAAAAAGTTCTTCACCCAATTTCTTAAGATTTCATACTTAGAGGGGTAATTTGAGCAAATGACTCTAAACAGACCTCTGCAAATAGTCCAAGAGAAGATACCCAAGTCCAGAGAGCATAAAAGGAAAGAGATTTTCCTCACCTCCATGATGTCTTATTGCAGAATTTCTGCACTTGCCACAGATCAAACCTGAAGTTAATTTCTTAAAAATCACTGATGCCTTATTTAATGTGCTTAAAATTCCACAGCCAAACAAAAACAACCCCTGGTTCCTTTGTGACCACAAATGCAATTGACTTTCCACCTTTTAGAACGCCCCCTCCTTTTCCTTCTCTTTGTCTCCCAATTAATTCATGTTTATTTTATAAAAACCTTGTGGAGTAGATATTGCTAAAGGCTGACAACCACATTGAGGCACTTCTTACAGAGACAAAGTATGCGAGCGGGTTTGAATGTTCTGTTAACCGGCATCAAGAGACTGGAGCTCTGTCTGTCCTGGGTGAGTGGCAGGCGAGCCCTAGGCTGCGCTTGGCCAGAGCAGCAGGGAACTAATGGAATGTTTCTGCTCCCCTCAAAGAAAGGTAGTCAGGCATCTGTACTTCCCACTGAACTCCAATTTCCATTCTGCTTTGAAATGCTGCGTGCTCTGTCAGTGAGAGCCATATGACAAATGTTCAGTATGTCAGATTTGTTTTCCTTTTAAACTACATATGAATTTGACTGCCAGAGGAGGGCTGCGTTAATTTCCCAAAGCTCTTCTGATAATTGTGTTCTTTTAAAAATGTGCATACTATTATTCTTTTTGAGGTTGTGTTGTGACTGGTGTTTTGAAAGTGGTTAGAGGATTACTGGTTGCACATGGGGCGATGTGTACGCGACGCCCATTCCCAGATGTAAACAGCCGCTCAAGTTCATTATATAGTTTGTGTAGCTCTACTACTTGTTTCACCAGACTCCACTCAGTAATTGCCAGCCAGCCAGGTAGGTGTTTTTTCTCTTCAACAAAGTTAAATTTGAATAAGCTTTTCTGAAAAGCATTAGTTTTAGCGTATTGATATTTAATTGACGAGTAATTGTTTTGTGGCTGCCAGAAGAAAGGGTGTCTCCAGTTGTGCACAGGCTAGGTTACTCTTCCTGTCACGTTTGCATGGTGACTAGTTCATATGTTAATTGGTTAATACCTCCCATGGGTTAGTACCTCCCATTCAGAGTTTCAGGGGTCGAGTCTATATGTCTAGGATGCTTGTGATTAAGATATCCGTACCTTTAAGAACTGGTTGATTAGTTTAGAGAAGAGAGAGATGGCAGAGTGTATTTCTAAGAGAAGCTATTCTGAAATGTTTTTTGGCAAGAGAATGTCTGTCTGTGTATCTACCTACCTACCTACCTACCTACCTACCTACCTATCTAATATTCCAACCATTTAAGAAATATAAGAAAGAGATTAACACTTTCAGCAAAGAGATCTGAAAGCTTCAAGTAGAGACCCAGTATTAGGTCAGCTCGTTGAACTGTTCTTCTGGTCTCCTCCATCTCTCCATTTGTCGTTTTAAAATTACTTTACTGCAATTAAAAAAATGTACAGATGATATACATCCATCAAAGAAAATAGGGGAATATTGAGAAAGTGAAAAATGATTTAATCTTCTTTAGGTTCACATTACAAACATAAATAATCACTTTCAACATTTTGGTATATTTCCTTCAAGCCTCTTTTGTCCTGTGCATTTTTTAAAAAAATCTATAAAGTGATCATCTTGGGCATACTATTTTGATTTAAACTTTTTTTCACTTAACATAAAAAATTATTTTTTTCTAAGCCTTTATAAATATTGTCTTTTATACTATGATATTATACTGAGTGGACACAGCATATGTAGTTTATTTAGCCATTGCTCAGAGATTGGATATTTAAGGTATTTCACCTCCACTGTCTTTGAAACGGAAACAACAACAAAAAACTTGGTTGAAGTCCAAGATGACCTAACACAGTAGCTATATATCTCAGCAGTCTGTTTTATTATTCATATAGAAATGGGGAGGAAAACCCTTTGCATCCGTGAGGAGGGTATATTAAACGCTAATTGAGGAAGTGTTTATGAACAGCCAACAGATCAGTAAGAAATGAGGGTTGGTAAATGGAGTCTTTTTATTTCATAAAGGTACCTCAGAGCTTCAGGCTCCACACCCCTTGATTTTGAGCTAGTTTGGATTTCATGGGTCAGTCCACTATGCACTGTGATTTTGCTAAACGCGGTGTTCAGTAGGAGACATTAAATCTTCCTTACTCAATCTGCAGAATCTATGAAATAGGATCCCAGCCAACTTAGAAAAGTCTACTTGTCTGTTTAGATATTTATGAACAATCTTTCAATTCCGAGTAGAAGAGTAGTTGTGGGTTGAAGGTAAATGCTGCCAAAGATCCTGTTCTTTTTCTTTAAAAATATAAGTCATAAAAATTGCATTCTTTTTCTCCCTGAGGAGGCAATTTGGCATCAACTCTGGAGCCAGACAGCTTGGGTTTACTTCCTGCTCCATCACTTTTTTTTGCTGAGGAACCTTAGGCAAATTGTTTTACTTGTCTACGGGTCAGTTTTCCCATCCGGAAAATGGGAATAATACTACTCATTCATAGGTTTGTTGGGATGGTTTAAATAGAACACAATAGAGACTCGATAGTGTTAAATAGTGTTTTCACCAGGCTTCTCCTGTTCTGAATTTCTAGTGCTTTACCATTTCAATGGTATTCATAGCAATCTTCAGTGTCCCTCAGTGAATGACTTTTCTCCAAGTACTTCTTCCCCAACTGGCTTATGATAATGGTAATAATACTAGCTACCATTTTTTAAGGGAGTACTATATGTCTGGTACTCTACATGTATTATAAAACGTAATTCTCATCACCATTTAGGAGATACACATTATTTTTTTATTATCCCCTTTTCATAATTGAGGAGCCTAAAAGTTATAAAGGTTAAGTAACTTGCTCAAGGTTATAAACTTGCTAAATGTGGATCTAGAACAGCCATGGGCAAACTATGGCCCGTGGGCCGGATCTGGCACATTTGAAATGAATAAAACTATTGAAAAAAAAGACCGTACCCTTTTATGTAATCATGTTTACTTTGAATTTATATTAGTTCACACAAACACTCCATCCATGCTTTTGTTCCGGCCCTCCGGTCCAGTTTAAGAACCCATTGTGGCCCTGGAGTCAAAAAGTTTGCCACCCCCTGATCTAGAAACTAAATTCTGATCTGGCTTAATTCCAACCACTCTGCTTTTGTAAATTTCTTTAAGAGGGTGAAGAGAGGCTTTTATACTTTTTAGATTTTTTACAGCTTTTAGTACAGTTACTTGAACATAATAGGTTCTCAGTACATATATTTTTTAACGAACGAATGAATGGATGAATGAAGTGATCCCTTGGGTAAGAAAACCAACAGTACTACCTTGCTGTGACCATGAAATTATGAGTTTAGAATTGTGAGTCTGAACAGAACATTGCACATGAGAGAATGATAGATTTGTAATTATTTACATATGAAACTGGTTGTATTTCATGTGAAACAAATTTAGATACTGAGTATTTGAGATCCTGATATGAGAAACACCTAGATTAGAATTACATAGGTAAATTAACGCAACAAAGGGCATAACTAAATCTGGGTCTGGCGTGGGCATTTGTTTAACAAGACATTTATTTAGCATATACATCGAGTCAAACCCTCTGCTGGGCACTAAGGATTTAAGGATGAATATGGTGGTTCCTTTGCATGCTCTGCCCTTAGCTCACTGAAGGTCCAGCAGTTCTTTTATATGTTAGGTAGAGGATTTTATGCACTCATGTTTCATCTACCCCTGCTACATAATGATGCTAACGACCCCTATATCTATATTTTAACCCTCTCCTTTTGCCTCACGTATTCAGCTCTTTGCTGGACATGTCCACATGCATGTCTCAGAGGTCCTCTGATGCCCAGCCTTGTACTTGTTATCTGTTTTATCTCAGTGGGTGACACCACTATCCTCTCCTTCATCCAAGCTAAAACACCAAAAGTAACCTCTGATTCCTTTTCCTCTCTTACCTCCTACATTTAGCTGGTCTCCAATCCTTCTGATTTTCCCTCCTAAATAAGTCTTATGAACTGTGAGGGATTTGAGATTTCACTGTACTTGCAAATAAATTAGTTAGCCTGCCAGTTTCATGGATGCCAGCAGAAGACATGAGACTCCTGGGTTCGAGACAGAGGAATCTATTACTTATAGCAACAGCAGTAGCCAAAGTGTCAGCATTTTCTCGCACCAGTTCCTTACCATGTCACGAAGGGGCCAGGTGACACCTATATGTGCAGTGCACTGTGTTACAGGAGAGGAACCCTGAGGGTACGAAACCCAAATCTTTTATATTGGACATGAAGCATGCTTTCCTTTGCTCCAGAGGAAAAGCATGTCTTCCAAGGCTGTTATTTATATACACATCTTTGAAAGATAGTTTGCAATCAAGGGCACCTAGTACTTTGCTCACAATCTGTACAGAAACTCAAGAGCCCCACAGAGAATTATCTGCCAGCAAATATGCCTTGCAGTTGTTTCCTGTGCTCCTTCCTTACATCATTAGATCAGGCAACCCGATCGCTCACTGGAATATTGCAACAGCTTCTTAAACTGGCCTCCCTAACTCTTCAAATCAGTCCCCCACACCTTGCTGGCGCAGCCTCCCGAGACAAATCTGACTGTTGCTGCATTGTCCATGGGAAAAGCCCAAGCTCCTTAGCACGGCACTGATGGGGTCCTCAGGGCAGCCCCTGTTCACCCTTCCAGCCTCAGGGAGAGCCAGCATATCAGAGTGGCTAGTTGTCGGTTTCACTGGATGATGAGCACTATGTGGACAGATGCCTGACCCCACCTCCACAGATGTGGTTCCAGTTGGTTTGGGGTGAAACTGGACAACCAATGGGTCCAGCCCGCCAAGTTACTTAACCTATGTGACCTCAGTTTCCTCATTTGTAACAATAAGATGATGGAACCTACCTCCTTGGATTATTGTAAAGATCAACTCAGCCTCACGCATAGTCAGTGTTGCCTGTTCTGCGTGTCTCTGTCCATTCTGCCTCACACTTGATGTGCTGGCCACAGGGTTTTCTGTTAACTCTGCATTGCTTTTCCCCACGAGTAGTGCCTGGGCTCCTGCCCCAATGCTATTTGCCATTGTCTGGGTTCTGGCTGGTTAGACACATCCCTTCTTCCTTGCCCTTGGATACACTGTGTCTGTCTCAGTCATTCAGCTGGTATCTGTTAATGAGTCCGTTACTGCCGCTAGACTATGAACTCTGTGAGGATGGGGCTGTCTTATTTATATCTGTGTTGCTGACACAGAGCAAGTGTAGAAAAAATGTTGATGAAGACACGGAAGAATAAAAGGAGTTTGGAGCCTAGTGGGGTGTGTGGAAGCTGGGGATGCGGGATGGAAGGCAGTTAAGTAGCTTGATAACAGTGAAGGGAATCCGAGTAAGTGTTGGGCTGAGGTGAAAATTAGGCTCTACAGGGAGTCCGGCGTAGAGTGTGCTTGTTCAGTGCGCTTCATGTGGTTTGGAAGTCTGCTTAAAGTTATCTATTGAATGAAAGCAAGCAGCCCCTTCTATGTGATTCTAATTACTCCCTTTCCTAAAAGAAGCTATTGCAAATGAAAGGTCATGCAATCTGCCTTCTTGTGAGATTTGCAATTCCTCAGAATACAATGGTTCCTCTGTTACCTGGTGGAGTGGTTAGAATGGAACTTCTCTTTAATTAAATCTTCTCTGCAACAGAAAGTGACTTTATCCCTCTTTCTGAAGTCCCCCAGGTCTCCAAGGCCTGGCTCAGATCACCCTCCTTGAATTTACTGTCCCACCGGCGCACCGGGCAGTGGGAGTTATCATGGTACCTGAGCACATCTACTTTCCTAATGAGATCAAGGTTCTTTGGGAATTTTTTTTTCTCTCCTGAAATGGTTAATGTTGTGCTTTTGAATGAAGAAAGCCTTCCACATACTTTTATTGACTGACCTGGGGTTCTCCCCATATGTGATAACCTCTGAATAATGTGAACACAGCCCTAATCTCAGAATTCCAACTTGCTTCTCTAGGACTTCAGGCTCTCCATGATAGCAGCTTCCCAGTGCATGCTATTCAGTGTTTAATCTACAAATGTTCTTGCTTTTGAAATAGGAAAAACGTATAAGAAGTTTCTATATATAGTAAAGCTGTTTGGAAAATATTGATAAACAGACCAACCCCCCTGAAATAACGTAGTATCCAAACCTAGTGATAACTACTTTTAGTGTTTAGAGTCTATCTCTAGTCTCTCTTTACTTTATGTTATTGCTTCTCTCTCTGCTTCTTTCTTTCCAGCATAATGGATCATATTGTACTACTTACCTGCAATCTGGGTTTTTTTTTCTCCTTAACATTAATAGATACTGATTAAAAGTGATGGTGCTAAAGCATTTCTTGTAGCCTGCGATTTCAGCCCCTGGCCCTTGTTTTATCTTGTTTGTCTCTACCCAGCCTTTCTTGATTTCCTGTTTGTCTGTCTGGATTGACCCACTGTTGTGTTGTGATCTTTGTTACCTGCACGCATCTTGATAATAAGTTCCAGTTTTTTGGAGTGTCTGCTCTGTCCTAAATACTTGTGTGTGTTTCACACACTTTAAAAATCTGTTTTCTGATTATTTGAAATGTCCTGAATATGTGTAATGTCCATTTTATAGATGAGGAATTTGGTCTAGGGTTTAATTATTATAAAAGGTCACTAAGGTGGAACTTGATCTTATTGTAGTCTTTATGCCCAACACCTTCTCCTGTGTGTGAAATTGCCACCCCACCTTCACACAACTTTCTTAGCTTCAAACTCCTGGAATATTGGCTTTTAGGGGTTACGTCTAATCAGCTTTGGCTATCTGATGTCTCTGTAAGGACACCACAACTCCTGGGCTTAACACAGTGAATTTCATATGCTTTACTTAGAGAGAGAGAGAGAGAGAGAGAGAGAGTTTGAGAAAAGTTGTGGCTCTTGCTTTTATTCCTCATGGTGCTGAGGTCGAGTGCCCTCTCACATCTGTTTTCAACCCCCACCCTCAATACGAGAGTTATATTCTATTAACTCAATGCACCTTTTCTTTGTAATACATGTCAGTTTTTCTTCCAGCCACCTGCACAGTCTCTGGTGCTCTCTCTGGCTTGCTCTCAAAGCTGTGAGTGAGTTCTTTGTATGTTTGCTGTTTTTGATAACCTTAGCCCAAGATTTAATGTCAAGGTGGGGGCCCTATTAAAGATGCTATTAATCATCCCGTCTTTGTTTGAAGATTTCCGTGTTGGCAAGCGGGCTGATAGAAGTAGCTGTGTGTTTCCCAGCCAGATGTACTGGTAGCTGGGATGGGGGCATTCGGCTGAATCACATTCCTATCATTATTTGGCAAAGAAAAGGCCACCGAGATTAATAGGATAATCTGTGCATGTGATCCGGATTCATCAGCTGAATCATAGAGCCTCAGTGTTGGAAAGGGTCTTAAAACCACCTACTCCAACTGCATGACTTTATACTCGAGAAGACGGAGGCAACAGATAAAAGGAGTGATGGAAAACTATGGAAGCCAAGGCTGCAGGGGACTTTGGATACAACTTAGCTCTTCTCTGTTAGGGGGAAGAAGAGTGAGGCCTCGAGAAGTGAAGTAACACTCCTGATGTCACACAGCTTGTTACTGCCGAGAAGGGAGTCTCCTGGATCCCTGGCCCCAGGCCCAGGCGGGTGACCCGGAGATAAGACTGTGCCCATCTGTCTCCAGGATGGACCTGTGGGATTCGGCTGGTCCAGGAGCAGCCTCTCACACTCCTGTGTCTCCTCATTGGTTAGACGTTTAGTTCTGGCCGGAGGGAAGGAAGTGTCTTTCAGCCGGGTATTGACGGGAGGAGTACGCTGATGTCCCCTCAAGGTGACTCTCAGCCCCGTGTTCTTGCCTCTGAGCCCTCAGCCCTGCGGAAGTCTTTTTCTACCTTGACAGATGGGACCTCAAAGGAGTGGGCAAGAGGTGCTGCTGGTGGGGAAGAGGTGCTGGGTGCCTGCTTTGGGGTACAAGTCTCTAGAGCAGAGGTTCTCGACCTGTGGGTGGCGACCCCTTTGGCGGTCGAACGACCCTTTCACAGGGGTCTCCTAAGACCATCCTGCATATCAGATATTTACATGACAATTCATAACAGTAGCAACATTACAGTTATGAAGTAGAAATGAAAATAATTTTATGGTTGGGTCACCACATGAGGAACTGTAATTAAAGGGCCAGAAGGTTGAGAACCACTGCTCTAGAGGGTCTCCGCGTTGCAGTGGAGACAGTGCTTGCCGCAGCCCCTCTGTGGTGGGAGGCACGTGATCTCCACATCCTTTCCCAAGTTTTCCACCTGAGCGCGCCTACTCGTCCTTCATGACCTACTCGGGGATACCGATTCACTCTTTTGCTTTTTTCCCCCAAAGGTTTGAACCTATTGATTAAGAGGAAGGGGAGGTTTGCAAAGAGGTCTTTCTGGTCCTTCCAGTACTAAAGCCCCTTGGACAAGGGCCAGGGAGACTCATCTCCCAGAGATCCCTGTGCTCTAGGTGGTGGTGGTGGAGGCTTCCTGCCAGAAGGCTCTGAGGCCGGGGACGTGGATGCTGCTGTACCCGCGTCTCCATGTGTCTGGCCGCTCAACAAAGAACTTCTGTCTGCCCTGCGAGGCTGGAGGTGGGCTTGGGGGGGAGGGGGACATTTTAACTGAAAGTCACCATAATTTAGCAGCTTGACAATTAAATTCTAATATATGAATTAAAGTAAACACATTACCAAAAAAATAAAATACTGCTGCAAGGATTCTACTATTGTTTCTTCCTACAGATCTGTGGCTTTCCACACACCTTCTTTGTTTCAGGCCTCGATTCAGACCCAAGCACTGCAGGAAATAAGTCCCATGTGTCTGCTCCTTGGTCAAATAATGGATGTGATGATTCTTTTGGGACGGGGAGACAGAAAAGATAGTGTCTTCGAATGATATGAGGTGGTACATGGCACCTCATCAGTAGCTGAGGTCAACAGAACCCCCGGGAAAGGTACTCCCGGATCTCCCGTTTGGGTTACCTAGCCCGTTACAACCATGAAGACCAAGGGGAAGAGAAAGCTTAAGGGGCGATATTGGTGAGGTGGACCATCGAACTTGAACTTACGGATTGATTTATTTCCTTGCATGCTCTGCGAAAATGCCACTTGTCGCTTTCTGTTATTAATAAAGAGGTCACTTTATCATTAGGCCTTTGAATCTGCATGTAATGGCTAAAGCAGATGGTTATAATTTCTGGCTCAGTGTGGCCACCTTATTAATAAAAAGGAACGGATGGAAGGGAAAAGGCTTCTTCATTTTTGACTCCAGAAGCACCACACAAATGTTTTCCAGCCTTTCTTTGTGTGCAGAGCAGACCTAGTGGCTGCAGGAAGATCCTGTTACACGTTTGAAAAAAAGTCTTTTGCAGAGTGAAGGTAACTCCATTTGAATCCTTCTTTTGTTAAACTTTAAAGGGACATTATAAATATATACCCCCACTCCCACCCCTGCTGCCGCCTCTCTTCGTGGAGAGGGTATTTTGAAGGAAGCTCTAGGATTATACTGAAACGTAAATTAATATTTTAATAACATAAAGAAGAAAGTATAAAAACACCCACCTCATTTCAGATAGTGAAGGTCTGTGGCAGTTTCTAAAGTGATTCTCTTGGCTTACACTATTTTAAACTGCCTTTTTGGATTTAATTACTAGGTTTGGTTGAATGTATCATGTGTCTTATTTTGGTTCTTTTTAAATTCACTTGAATTTTTGTGGGGGGAAAAAAGGGCAAAAAATGCATGGTAGTGAATTTCTGCTCGATTTCACCGAGTCTGTATACTCCCGTATAACGGTCAGGAATTTGAAATGAGGATGATTGCACGGGTGATTTTTGGTTACATTCTGGCATTTGGAGGAGAGTTTGGGAACAACTTAACATTCATGAATACAGAAAGAGTTAGAACTCTAGTGCACCTGGTAAGCAGGGCAGAGAAATGCTGGGGAGTCTTCACATAAGGTTCAAAAGAGCGCTTTAGTTGACTGACTTAGGGCAGTGATTTTCAGTCTTTTTCATCTCATGGCACACAAACGAATTACTCAAATTCTGCGGCACACCAAAAAATAGATTTTTGCCAATCTGACAAAAAATAGGTATAATTTCAATTCATTCACACTGGACAGCTGTTGTTGTGTTGGCATTTTTTAATTTGACAGTCTAAGGGAAAAGAGGTCGGCGCCCCTGCCTAAATGGCCAGGTAGTGCCTGTTTTAAAAATGCTTGCGGCACACCAATGCGCCGCTGCACACGGTTGAAAATCGCTGCCCTAAAACATTTCTCTTTTAGGCTATTGGCCATATTCTGGGGTCTGTTTTGGCAATGAGCTTCTCCTTTAGATGAATAGAATGTGATGAGTATGCTGTCCTGCCTCTAAAAAAAAAGGAAAAAGCTTTGACTTTTAGGGATAGAAAAATCATTAAAAGTTACTTTGTTCACGTGTTTTTAGTTTTTTTTTTTTCCTACTAATGATGCCTTTAAGAAGAGCTCTCCACGGATTCATATTCAGAAATTCTTTGAATTTTAAATTATTAACAATAACTATTTGTGTTTTCCATTATTTTTTTAAAAAAATATATTTTGATTGATTTCAGAGAGGAAGGGAGAAGGAGAAAGAGAGATAGAAACATCAATGATGATAAAGAATCATTGATCAGCTGCCTCCTGCATGCCCCCTACGGGGGATCGGGCCCGCAACTTGGCACGTGCCCTTGATCAGAATCGAACTCGGGACCCTTCAGTCTGAAGTTCAATGCTCTAACCACTGAGCAACCAGCCAGGACTGTTTTTTTTTCCATTGTTATTAATCAAAGACATGTATAAATAATACTCATTGAGTTCATTTGGTCATTCATTTGTTTGTTCGTGCAGTCATTCATTTCTTCAACATACAGCTTGTGTTTACTTTTGACTGGGCACTGTGCTGGGGCATGGGGCTACAAAAGGATTTGACGGCCACTAAGCTCGTTAAAATGCCAAAAATTGGGTGTGGGGATTGTTGTTATTCCTACCTTTTCAGACTCCTGGATATCCAGACCAGTCCATGGCGAAGCTATGTGTGTTCTTTTTTGTTGTTGTTGTTAATTTTCAAATATTTTAAGTAACCAAAAACAAACAAAACAAAAAAACAGAGACTAATTTCAGATACAAACATTTTGCCATATTTGCTGCAGATTTGTTTTACAGCAATAAAACATCCCAGATACAATTGAAGCTCCTCTTGCACCCTTTCTAAATCGTTTCTTTTCTTCTCCAGAGAGAATCTCAGCTAAATGTAATGTCTTTTCTTCCCATGCATGCATTTCTATTCTTGCTGTGTATGTGTAAATCCACCAAGGATACATGGTATAGCTTTGCTGATTTTTAAACTTTATTTAAGTGCTAACTTACTGTACCTGACCATCAAATCCTTTTGTAGCCCCATGCCCCAGCACAGTGCCCAGACAAAAGTAAACACAAGCTGTATGTTGAAGAAATGAATGACTGCACGAACAAACAAATGAATGACCAAATGAACTCAATGAGTATTTATTTATACATGTCTTTGATTAATAAGAATGGGAAAAACTGTCCTGGCTGGTCAGCTGCTTTTGATATTTAACCTTGCTCAATTAGGACTGCATGTTAATCGAGGACATTATTTTCGCTGCTTTCCACATTCTATTATGTGAGCATTTTACAGTGAATGTACTCATTATCCTGCTTTTAATTTTTTCTGTATTAAAAACTTCTGTGATGAAAAATTTTGACCTTTTTCCTGAACGTGTGGGAAGATATACGGAGGCAATATACCGAGGAGCATGAAGGAGTGTGCATGTCCCCGACTTACCTAGATGTGGCTGAATTGTGCTCCAAAGACCGGTGCTAGTGTGAACTTCCGTCTGTGGTATCTGACTCCCTGTTGCTCCTCCCTTTTTCTAATTCCTGGCATTGGAAATAGTTTTAGTTTTTGCTTATTTGATGTGTATGAAATAAACTATTATAATTTGGATGTATGAAGATATTGCAAAAGCTGAGTAACAATGTCAAGCAAGATTGGAGATTTCTCCTTTCCTTCCAGGTCTAGCTATAGGGTAGGGCAGGTGTGGATTTCTGGCTGGATAGGGGCATCCTCATTAAAGCCTACTTTGGCCTTAATTAGTTTCCTATGCATCTTTTGTACATGGAACACATTGTTTTGGACCTTTCTAAGGTAAGTGCAGGTACAAAATCTAAAATCACAGGACCTATGTTGGGGGTGGTAGCAGGGGTCACATGGCCTGACTTATAGTGGCTTCGTTGTAAGAGACCCAGGTCTCTACTCAGCAGAGACTGCTGCTGGCTGATCTCTTTGGGCTTTAGAGTCCTCCCCCACAGAACGAGGGGTTGCCTTACTCATTTTTTCTTTCAGTACTGATCCCCTCCGCCAAAGTCCCGTGTTTCTAAATAGTTATATCCCTTGGCACTTTAAAATCTTTTTGAATCACTGATACTCGATTTAAGTTGAGAACAGAGGAACTTACTGCAGCAGCCACCACTAATTGAAGCATGCTTAAAAATGCCTTCGAACTCGCACTCTAAATTAAAATTATACAGAAAAAGCTCAGCATCACTCATGAAAAAAAAAAACAGTGGGGGAGAAACAATAATGTGTAGATGCGCGTGATTCTCTCCCTTATTGCCCCGGTTTTCCTGATTTCCCAACATTTTTTAATGGTCACATAGTAATATTCTTGGAATAAAATAATAAGCGCGTGCAAACAATTACAAGCTCATTTGGTAGGAAAAAAAGAATGTGGTTTACACAAAACATGTGTTGGGTGGGCAAAGGGGGGAACACCTGTACATGAAAAATGATTTGTGAAAATTTCTTAGATAATTTCTCTAATCCTTTTCTGGGTTCAAGTTGGTGGATGACAAGTGTCTCTCTTTATGTGTTGCTGTTGGAAAGGTCTAGGGAAGATGGGAAACAACTAGCCTGGCATCTTACATAAAAGCTGGGGCAGAGCGGAGCCTAGAATGACTTGATCTTTTCCCAGTAAGTTTTAATACCGACGGAGAAGGTGCGAGACAGAATTAGAGAGATTTTAACTGTTAGGTCATGTCGATTATCCTGTACCAAAAGCTTCTGACAAACCCTAGCTGTTTGTCAGAGATAACAAGAAAAGTGGGAATAATCATGAATGCCTACCACATAGTGGGCACCAAACATCTCTCTTTTCTCTCAATGCTGGGGTCACCATGGAATGCAGGGATAACTATTGTGAGTGATAGTTGAGGGCTTATATACATTATGAAACTGGCCCCATGTGGGGAGCTAATCAATGGTGCTGCCTGGTTACCCCTTGCCCCCCACCTTGTCTGTTTCATCTTCTGAGTCATGAGTGTGTGTGCACACCCTTGCCCCAGGAAGCTCTCCTTATATAGAGGGGAAAGCTGCCCTCCACACAACCCCCACCCCGAAAGTTCTCCACATACTTGTTCCCATTCTGCCCTCCTGCGCACTCAGCATCGGCAGTCTGTTCCCTCTTTCATATGACAGCCCTTCAGCCCATTGAAGCTGGTTATCTTGTTCACTTTC
>NW_006297573.1:1921802-1922975 GCF_000327345.1 Myotis davidii
ATTTCTGAGAAGCTTGGAGAGGTGTTTTTATTCACAGATGCCTTGGGAAATTTAATGGTTTTTAGACTCATGCTGAGTTTGTCCAGATGTGCCAATATTTGTCTTATAGGATATAAATTAATTGTCCAGAAGAGGAAGAAACCTTTGTAGGCACTTACTCACTAATGCAAACCAGTTCCTTTGGGTATTGATGGAAGGGAAAAAAATTCAAAAATGAACCAGATCGTTTTCACTGGGAGAGTGTAGTTGTTGAATTCACATCCTACTTTTAGGACAAATCTGGAGCATGACAGTTCGGTATTACCACATACTTTAACCAGGGGAAACGCAGGCTGACACGTGTAATAGAGCCCAGCTTTTATGTGATGGAGAAAGTGTGATTCTCTTACATTTTATTACCAAGCTTTATAGGCCGGTGTTTACAGCATGAGATGGCAAAGAAATTAGAGCCTCTCAGACTTAGATGTGTAACTATGATTATTATAAGACTAGAGACCCAGTGCCCAACATTCGTGCACTTGGGGGCGGGGGCAGTGGAGAGGGGTGTCCCTCAGCCCAACCTGCACCCTCTCACAGTCCAGGATCCCTTGCAGACATCCCCCGAGGGGTCCTTAGCGCTGCTGCGGAGTGGGAGAGGCTCCTACCACTGCTGCTGCGCTTGCCAGCCATGAGCCTGGCTTCTGGCTGAGGGGGGTTCCCCCTGTGGGAGTGCACTGACCACCAGGGGGCAGCTCCTGCATTGAGCGTCTGCCCCGTGGTGGTCAGTGTGCGTCATAGCGACCAGTCATTCTGCCATTTGGTCGATTTGCATATTAGCCTTTTATTATATAGGATAGATAATTGTGACAATTTGAGTAAAGTTTAAATTTAAGGGAAAGCACAAATTTTTTTTACAAAATGTTTTTTTTCCCGTTGATTCTAGAGCGAGAGGAAGGGTGAGAGATAGAGAGAGAAACATCAGTGTTAGAGAGAAACATAGAATGCTTGCCTCCCGCATGCACACACCGCAATTGAGGATCAAACCCACAAGCTGGGTATGTGCCCTGACTGGGAATCGAACCAGCTGCCTTTTGGTGCATGGGACGACGCTCAACCAACTGAGCCACACTGGCCAGGGAAAGAACAAACTTTTAAGGAGAGGAGTCCTATATAATAAAAGCATAATATGCTAAG
>NW_006297573.1:1925340-1964138 GCF_000327345.1 Myotis davidii
CTAACCACTCCCCTGCTGGCCTGATGGCCCTCAACTGCCCTCCCCTGCCAGCCTGATGGCCCCAACTGCCCTCCCCTGCTGTAACCTGCCTCCTCCGCCAGGACCTGCTTCTTCCGCGCAAGGCAGCGTAGATGCCAGGACCAGCCTCCTCCATGCCACACAGAGCCACAGGACCCCCAGGCCTCACTGCGTGGAGCATCTGCTGGGCCTTGCCTCCACTGTGCGTGTGGCCATCTTTGTGGTGGCGATCTTGTGATGACATTGCGTGCAAGGGCGGGACTCCACCTAGGTTTTTATTAGTATAGATAGTTATAAGAACTGTTTTAATGTCCTTGTCTGTTCATTCTAACACCTGTGTCAGCTCTGGGTCAGTTTTGATTGGTTGATTTTTCTCCTCAACAGGGGTCATATTTTCATGCTTTTTACATGCCTAGTAATTTTTTATTGGATGCCAAATATTGTAAATTTTACCTTGTTGGTTGCTGGGTATATTTGTATCTCTGTAAATATTCTTTGTTCTGGGATGTGGTTAAGTTGTTAGAAGCAGTTTGATTCTTTTGGGTCTTGTGTTTAAGATTTTTTAGGCAGGACTGGTACAGTGCTCAGTCTTGGGCTGATTACTCCCCATGACAGAGACAAGTCCCTTCTATGTACTCTCTCCAATGCTGGGAATCATGTTTTTCCACAGCCTTGGTGGTTGCCTTGCATGCACTGTTCAGTCTTCCACCTAATACTGAGGAGGACTTCCAGTGAGTCTGTATGCAGCTATTCCTTCTCTGGTATGCTGTCTTTTTTAAAAAATAACAACAATTAACACTTTTATTTATTGGTAAAATATAAAAATCCTGGTCTCTCAAATCTATACAGTCTCTCCAGATATTTGACTCTGGTGCTTTGTCTGGCAAACTCTAGTTGCCTTGGTCTCTCTGGAGTCTGGGCTCCATTTACTCAAGTCAGGAAGTCCGTTCGAGTTCTCCCTGCTCTTACACACCACGGCATGCAACATCTCTCTGGTAGTAAGCTGGGGGACCTATAGAACTCTGGGTGTTTCCCTTTTCTCAGAGGTCACTGTCTCTCTTTGCTTCGTATCCTGGTCTTTACAACCGTTCCTCTTGCTCCATCTTGGCCAGAAATGGAAGTGATCCATTTTGTTATTTCTATCCAGAATCATCCTCCATCCCCAGCTTCTAAACTTTGCCATCCCCGACTCTATATGAGGCTGGGTGAGGAGCATGTCCTTTGTGTTCCTGTCACACCTGTTGGACTCAGCACTCATCTCCCTGCGTCGTTGTTGCAGTGTTTACCCTGTCTTTCCCCATGAGATTTTATATCCTTGAGGGCAGGGAATGTCTTTTATCTCGGGATATCCTGCACCTAAAAGAGTCCCAAGCATTTTACAGTTACTCAGCATTTGTTGAATGAATGAATGAATGAATGAGGAAATAGGATTCAGTTTTCCAAGTATAAGTTTATGAACAACTTTCAGGAGCTTTATTTTTTTTATTCTTTTTTTATCTTAACAGAAAAAGTAATTATGTGTTTTTTATATATGTAGTTGAAGTCTCTTTTAAATGTCTAGATAATTGGTTATTTTTGGTGGCTTATACCTGGTTTTTATCTGTTTATTTTTTATAGCCTCTCATTTGAAGATGGCTAATAAAAGCCACCTCATGAATGCTTGAAATAAAATTTGAAAGTAAAGGAACTAAGAATAGAAGAATCATAGTACTATAGATAAACAAAATGAAGACTAACTTTAAGTGACTCATTTTCTGGTCGAGCCTCACGTGTGGTGTATCCCAAGTCTGAAATTTGCTGAGGTGGTGTTCTTATCTCAAGTGTCTTTTCCATGTTGGATGTACTGGGATCTCGGTTATCTAAGTAGACTGTAGCTGGTCTGCAAATAGCTGTGAGTCTGTGCCTTCTTATCAACTGGAGACAATTGACAGAGGATGTGTGCCATGGGGGCCATGGTCAAGTGCAAGTCCATACTATATTTGGGTCTTTTAGAGTCGGTAGAGTGAACCATATATGGTAAGCCTCTTAAGACTATCTTGTTCTGTTTCCTCAGCAGCTCTTGGTTACCAAAGGTGCCTCTGGAGTCTTCCCCACCTGCACCCTGTCGCCATTGCACAGTTGGCATGATGGAAGTGGCTTGAAGCTTGTGTTCTTCTAGATTCAGTGCCTTTTTTTTTTAATGTAGTAGGGACAGTGAGAACTAACTTGGGAATAATGTAACCTGCTCCCCTTCCTTTCTGACCCGATTTATTTATTTATTATTTTCTTTTCTTTATTGATTAAGGTATTACATATGTGTCCTTATCCCCCCATTGCCCCTCCACTCCCCTCCCCGCTCATGCCCTCACCCCCCTGGTGTCTGTGTCCATTGGTTATGCTTATATGGATGCATACAAGTCCTTTGGTTGATTTGAAAGGTAGCTAGCTGCCTCTGAGGTTGAGCTGTACTGACCGGCTACCAATATACAGGCACATGGAGTTACTAGATCTGTTGTCTCTCACTTATCAGCTTTTCCTTTAAGGTTTAATCTAGGCCAAATGCTTATTTCCCCAAGATGGTGTTCACTTGACTTAAAGTACAGTCTTCTGCTTTTCATTGTTTTTACTGCTCTTGCCTGGTGATCTAGTTGTTTAAAGCCATCTCCATCCTTCCTCTGTCTAATCCATGGCCAAGGCAGGGGGTGGCTTTAATTAACAGGAACATTCTGCGTTAGCTAAGCAATTTCTCATTCCACCTCTCAGTTATTGATTAAACCTCTTCCTGATGCACAAATGAGGACTGGGTATATTTTGCATATTTCCCTAGAATGGCACAGTGATTCTGTGGCCAAACCATAAAGAGTAAACTGTGTTGCCTCCAAAACTACTAGTTGAGTGTAACTTGCAAGTGTACTTTGTATTTAAATCTGATGATAGTGTTGTTTTTCCTTTTGTCTTGTTTAGATGATGGTGTGTTGAACTCTTTTCTTTGCTGGTCTGGTAAAGCTGCCCTGACTGTGACCTAGACAGCCAGTTTCTTGATGCTGTTGAGAATGCTAATTAAGATATTTATTCTCTTTTGCCATACTGTTTATGATACTGGTAGTTATGTCTATTAGAAGGTAAACTCTGTTATCTCCCACTATAATGAGTGCAGCACTCTGTGCACAAAGAAATGCATGAATGTGTGAGTGAAAGGGTGAATAAATCAACTAAATATATTTAAAAGGGTTTAAAAGTCTCTGGGTTACTGGTCTAAATGTATGAGGTTTTGGGATGTGCAATGGGAAATTGAGTAAGAAATTGGACTGTGTTTGTTAGGATTGCCAAAGTCCTTATTGTGCCTTTGTACAAATTAGAAAAGATGCCCCTTCCATTTCATGTCTGCCATTCTATGCCACTTTTGTCCTCGCTTGCTCCCTGTACTGGGTGCCCTTTTGCAGGGCACAACCAGCACAGTTGTATGAGGATTTTTGTTTCCTGACTGGCTAGGTGTCCAGTGGTTTTAAGGGGCAGTTGCCCTTATCCTAGTCAATGTTTCCTTGAAGAGCAGGTCCCATGAGGATGAGGCTCTTCCCTATTCTGTCTTTGGGACTCTTTCTTGATGCTATTGTCTGCCTTCCAAACTTCACATTCATTTTCCCTGCAACATTTCTCTGTTTTGTGGAAGATGAGGAGCAGACTGCTGTGTGCCTTCCTGCCTCCAACATCTTCATTAGCTTCTCCCATTTTGCTGAAGTCAAGGTCAATCACCCACCTTGGTGTTGGAGGTCCCACTGGTACTGGCCTTGCTCTAGGATTCTGATCACATTTCATTCCATTCCCCCACAAGCATCCTCTGACCTGGCCTTGCTCTTCTCCTCGGGCCATTGATGGTAATAGGCTCATCACACACATCTCTTGGCCATTGCCCACGTGGCTCCCTGTGTCCAGATGCCCTCCACTGTCTCTACAAATTCTGTAGAAGGTTCGCTGTCCTTTAACACCCACCTTAAGTAGCACTTTTCATTAAGGACACGACATTCACTCCCCCCCAGCCTCTTGAATTATTCTACAAGGCTATTTGATTTGCTAAATTAAATGTTAAAAATATAATTAATGTTGATCCCTTAGAATGGTGCACAGTTCATAGTTCATGCTTAGTGCTCGGAGTCCTTAACTATTGTTACTTTATTTGAATCACTTTAATCATTCATCGATTCAGCAAACAAACTCCCCCTCTGCAGGTGCTGCTTCAGGTCTGGGGATTCAAAACTGTGTAAGATGTGAGGATTTCGGGGCCCAGAAGGGTTAAGAAACTGGTCTAAGTGGTGGAGCTTTGAGCTGAACCCAGAAAGCAGAAGCCACATTGCTCCTCATCACGTAGTATCATGCTATGTCACATGCCCAAACACGTTAAGATCCCTAGCACACAAGGTCAGAGTAAATAGCTATTATTATGACTACTACAATTATTGTTAAAAAAATGCAGGCTGTTCTTTATCACACTGCCTAAAACTAAGTATTATACATCGTAGTGGTTCAGCAAAACTGTATTGGATTTCATTGGTTATAGATTTGGTGTGTGGCAAGGTGGGTAACTCTGCCATCTCTAAAGAGAAATGCTTAATAGCATAATATCCTAAAATGGGGGAAGGTACGACAATATAAAACAGTACCCTGAGAGGCAAGCTAGTTCATGAGATTCTGTGTTGGAAAGTTGGAAAGAGGTTAAAAAGAATTGGAGGGTACTGTCTGGTGGTTGGCAACATTTGAAGATATCCTAGTTAGCAGATAGCATTTTTGAGCGAAAGAAATAGAGATGACAAATTGCTTAGTTATATGGGGGTCCCTTATATTAATGATGAATAGAGAGGAGGGTGTGCAATCTTTAAAGTTTAGAAAAGAATTTGTCCTTCAAGCACCTCTTCCCCTACTTTGACACAAAGTTGGTCACCACCAAAAGACTCTCTTTTGCCTGATGAAGTTCTGAGGGGATTAGGTTAGATTGCCATAAAAATGGCTGTACCAGAAAACAAAAGAGTTTCTTTGGAAAGGAGCTTCATTTCTGGGAGGTGCCCAGCTCTGCAGGAGGAGTCTGGGACCATAGAGACCAGAAACTTCCATCCTGCCCCTGAAGTTTTACGCCAGCAGAAGGAGGACATTATTAAAACTCTGTGATGAAACAAAGCTGCACACTGAGAGGTGGCTGCCAGCACTTTTATCTTTATGGTTCTCTTGAGTTTGGGGGAGAACTAATTCAATGCTGCGTATGCAAATCGAGAGTAACATTTTCCATTTTGCTAATAAGCAGTCCTTCGGTTTTCTTTTGGACTTCCTGCTGTGTTTCTCTGTGTTTTGGATAGTGCTCTGTTCCAGCCTGCATGAGTATCAAGTCTTCAGGAGGGCCAGAAAGCCAAGCTTGGATGTTGCATACATAGCCAAGAACATCCTGCAACAAAGCCAGTTACGCTAGGAGTCAGCCCTGGAGAAAAGACAACTGCGTTGCCGTCCAGCACCTTGAACCGACTATGCTCGGGAAGAAGATCCAGAAACCCCACCAGAGCTCCCTTCTCCGTTAGGCTTGTTGAAGTTGCCTCCTAGAAAGTAGCTTCTGCTTTCTTTGGCTCCTTTTTCTTTTCTTTTTAAAAATATATTTTTATTGATTTCAGAAAGGAAGGGAGAGAGAAACCTCAATGAAGAGAGAGAATCATTGATCGGCTGCCTCCTGTACACCCCACACTGGGGATCGAACCCGAAATCCTCTCTGACTCCCTTTTCTAGTGCCCATGTTTGCAGAGGGGCTTCTGATTGCCTTGTTTTGGAAACCTGGGAGGTATAGTTTGGAATTCTCTTTGTGATGGTGATCCTGGAATGAAGCAGAAAGCTATCAGGATGTTGAGAAAGTGTTCAAAAGGTGTTGGGCAAATCTTGGAAGGCAGACGTTCGTTCCAGTTAGCCAGGAGGTCAGTCTTGGGCTTTCTGTAATAATAATGTTCGGCTTTGGAGGTGGAGTGCACCTTCCTGACAAGTCTAGGGCTGATTTTTTTGTATTGGCTATGGTTTATTAAAACAAAGTTTTAAGATGGCATAGTCTATAACGTGAATGTTAGTGACATTTTAATTCATCTTAAGCAATAAATAATGGTATCACATAATTTTCAGTTATTATTATTGTTTTTGTATTTCAGGGATCTTTCATGATTAGAAATACATTTTGCTTTGTAGTAGGCAGGATATATTTTAAGAGGCTGTCTTCTCCCTTTGGGTCTGATCCATTCGCCAAATGCCTTGACTTTATATCTCCTGTAACCCATCTGATCTTCCTGTGGCTGTGGGAGAGACTCTTTGAAAGTAGACTTTTGAGTAAAGAAAGCTGGCAGTTAAGGGTCATGGCCAGGCTCCATGGCTCCTTGTTAATTCCAACTCGAAGCTACATGCTGCCTCTTCTTGGGCCCTTAATTTCCCATTGAGCATCTCTCTTATTTTCTTAGTGTGAATTCTGCTCCTTGCTGCAGGTGGTATTTATCATTAACTCTGACATAAACATGTGGCCCCTCTGTGCCTCAGTGTCCTCATCTGTATAATGGGCTTTCTTTCCTGACCTACTTCAAGGTTACCATGAGGATTAAGTGATAACGTAAGAAGCCTTTTTAGAATTATGAAGTGCCATATAAACATTACAGTAACATACAATTAACTATAGCCTTTGTTACTTGATTCTATTTTGCGACCTCATACAATTTGACTCCTTTTAGCTCTACCAGGATAGCATCTTGTCTCTTCATCTTCTTTTGGAAAAGTTAAATGCCACCCAATATCACAAAGCAAGTTGGAAGTAGGACAAGAGCTCGGGTCTCCTGACTCACAGACCAGCAGAATGCTCAGGTTTCACGGCGGCTTTACTTTCTCATTTGTGTCATCTTTTGGGTGAGTGAGATAACTATCTCCTTGTTAGGGTTAAAATGGTACCTTTGAAGAAACCAACACTGCCTCGCTTCGGTTCTTTTCAGCCCTCACGTATTGTATTGTTGCCTTCTGTGTCTATGTGTGCGGGGCTGATATGAAGGGAGGAAGACGAAGATGACTAATTTCGTCTCGGGGTTGACGGTCTCGTGAAAGGAGGCAGATGAGCAACCACTTCTAAGAATCTGAATTCTCGGCTCTGCTACTTACTCACAGGGTCTGTCTGGGCAAGTCATGCACGTCTGGGTTTAGGGTTCCCAGCTGCCCAGTGAGAGGACTAGACTGGAAGTACAGGGTCACAATCACTGGGGTCTCTTCTAATTTGTCACCGTCTCTGGGTCGTGGCCAAGCCTTCACAAGCTGAAATGGAGGAAAGCTTATTAATCTGGTGGCACATTTTTCTTAATCATTATTTGTGGTAAATTTCACAGGCTCGCTAGAGTTCCTAACTCCTAATTAGAAACATAGACGGTGATATTCGTTCAGTGAACCAAACGGGCAACTTTGTAAAGATAGCACAAATGGACATCATGAGCTAGTATCTCTGTAGTCCTGTAGTGCTTTTCTGATAGGAACATTTATTATATGACATCATCTTCCTTTTTCCCTAAAAAGAACAGTAGATAATAATAGTTAGCATTTATTGAGTGTTTGCTTATGTGCGAGGTAGGTGTTCCAAGTGCTGTCTATATAAAGACTCCTTTAATCTTTACAACATTTTTCAAGTAGGTGTCATTATCAATGCCTTTCCTAGACACAAGGAAAAGGAGGCACAGAGGAATAAGTAAAACTTGTTCAAGATTACAGAGCTATGAAGAGAAGAAGCAGGGCTGGAACTCGGGCAGTCATCCTCCGAAGCCACACTTTTCATGGCTGGACTTGTCAACTAAATGAAAGCTTTTCACTCTCAGCTCGGGTCTGAGACACTGACGAGACTTCTCTGTGATGAGCCCACGAGATAAGAAAGTGGTTACATCATTTTTACTTGCGGCTCTAAATTTGGCCAGATCTTCAAGGGTGAGGGTTCTTACTATGAGCCAGGGTTCCCAGTCTGGATCCCGTATCTCAGGGGACCAGTGAACCCTTGGAAAGTGTGTGCAGATTGTCCTTATGTGTCCACGCGCATTGTTTTGGTGTGCGTGGAGGCGGGCTACTTGATGGTTCCCTGCATATTATCAAAGGGGCCCTTTCCCCTGTCGCTGGCAGAATTCTACCTGTGCAGGTCCCACCAGCCTAATCCGGATGCCTGTTCTGGGACTGGAAGTCTGGGCATGATGACCCATTGAACAATGTAGTGGCTGTGGGAACCCAGTAGGACCGGACGTGCCAGCTCTCCCTCCACCTCGCGGAGCTTTGTTGCTGAGGTACAACTGGACAATGCCTTTTTCTTTCCTTGAAGCTTTCCACAAATTTCAGTCATATTTTTCCTCTAGAATTTTTGGAATCATAAGGTTTTGAGGTTTTTTTGTTTTACCTCTCTCTCACTGGTTTTGTTCAGAATTCAGATGTTCATAAGCTTTTTATTACTTATCCAATCTATGAGTTCAGTTTTCCATTTAACTTGCATGAATGTTTTCTTTGTTAAGATGGGTCCTTTCAAAACCTTGTAAAGATTTTTTTTTAACCATATACTAACATAAGAACAGAGTGGTAAAACTAGAAAAATCCAACAGGAAACACACACACATACCCTATAGGCAATTAGCTTCCGTTTACAGAAACTGGGAAACTGGGTTTTTTTTGCTAGGGAAAACGTTTTAAGGATGTTATCGTCTTGATAGCTGTGTTATTTTGTATCACCTATTCTGTCCTAGTCTCTGCTTACAGTTGATTGCTTTAGGTTGTTCTTTTTAGGGGTGAAAATGGGTCACATATTATGCTGGTCTGAATATCAGATATATGACAAAATTCTACTATAAGGTAGCTTTGTTATGCTTTTGGTTCAGATGAGTGATATAACTCACCTGTCTCTTTGGCTATAATCTGGAAAACTTTACCATCTGTCTTATCCTTTTGCACTCTGATAAGCTTTTAATGTTATTTGTAATGTCATTATCTCCATTCATGATGGTAAGGCATTGCTCTGGAGACAGCCTTGGGTTCAGATCCAAGCTCTGTCATTTACAAGTGGTGTGACTTTGGGCCTATTGATTTAATCTCTTGCAATCCTCTTTTGCTCATCTTTAAAAAGGAAAAGTAATAATTATATGTTGTTCAAGAGGTAGTGAGGAGTGTTGTCGGGCATGTTGATACATTTACCAGAGGCTTTTTCATACAGTAAGCACTTGCTAAATGATTGTGGTTGATTGATTATTATTGTTATTTTTATTTGAGTAATATATTATTCTTTGATGGTCATCATTCTCATCAGTAAATTAATATGTTTAATATGCCTGGCAATGAGTCTGGCACACAATAGGCACCAAACAAATACTTTATTGGATTTGACTGTACATAGCTTTTGTGGCTAAATCAGAGGCTGCCAGTGGTACCTTTTCATTTATTAGATTAACAAGGATGAAATTGTTGAATGAAACAAATGATGGCTCTACTTTTAAGTCAACAAGCTTCAGAGCGAGGTGATCTTGAAAGCAAACAATGAAATATGGCAAGTCTGGTGGAGTGAAAAAAACAACCTTGAAGCTGTTTTAAGGAGCAGCAGTTGCCCCAATTGCTGAAATTTCGCTTCTCTCCCTTGAAGGAGGAGAGAAGAGAGGGGCAGCAAGGTTACTGGTCGTGTTCATTAATTTTCTTTCAAGAACTGCCACATGTCACCAGGTTGCCCCCCGGCACCAGTGCTGTTTGGCTGTCTTCTCATTGCCCACGAGAAGCCAAAATGTTAAATTGGTGGAGCTTACTAGATCTGACAGAGAAATTCTTCACGTCTGGCCTGGATGTCTAAGTAAATTTGGTGTGCTCCTTGTGGTCTGGGGCACATGCTGGAAGCCATTAGAATTCTGAACAAAACCCTCCATTCAAAGACTGCTCGTTTCCTGCTGGGGTAATCCAAGTATCAAACAGGAAGAAATATGGGCCAGGAGAATGTGGCTGCTCCAGGCATAACCCACCGAGGTGTCTACGACATCTCCCCAAATGACTTCGAATGTTACTTCCACTTGATCATCTTGAATAAGTGGTTTCTTTTGAAAATAAGAACTCCACTTTTCCTACATCAGTATGGATGAGAAATGGTTGAATTTCCTCTTGTCAGGCAAACTTAGGACAGGGAACTTTCTCCTTCCCTTGAAGTCCTAGAGACATCAGTTTTGTTTTGTTTGTTTTTTTGTTTTTGTTTGTTTTTGGTTTGTTTGTTTGTTTTCCAACACTTTCCTGATAAATTTCTTTCCAAAATCAGAAAGTGTTTTTTCATTAGCCACGGGGTCTATTGTTTTCGACAGGGCCTGTTCAGTGGCTGGAAACTATTTCATTAAGAAACCTTTATGGAGAAGTGATGGTTTATCTCATGAAATATATGAGTTTCTCATAAACTGTTTCCTCTCTGTACTGAAATTTATTTTCTGTGAAATTCCAGGTGTTCTTTTACATAGACTTTAAAGGAATAGGTTTGATAGCTCAGATTTTTTTTCTAAGAAGAATATTTTCCTGTGATGAATTAATTGAGGATGAAATCAGATAACATAGGTGAAATCGCTGGGTAGGCATGGTGAAAAGCATTAGTTCAATTAATTTTAGTTACACTGTGTTGCACAGCCAATTCTACAGTTGGACGGCGCGATGTGGCTGGTACCCTGTTCTGCTACCGCCCTCCTCACACTGCGTGGGAACTCTTTTCTTAGACAGTTTCACTGCTGCTAGACTGTGAACTTATGGAGAACCAGGACAAAGACTTATTCATCATAGTATTGCTAGTTAAGAGCACCACATTAGACCCACAATTAATGCTTAAAAAAAGAAAAGAATGGATGGATAAGACATTTTTACAAAACTCGAATGTTAGACCAGGTGGTTCCGCAAAATAAAGCACTCATGTCCATTTACTGGACTTCCTCTTATGATTTTTTTTTAAAATCCTCACCCCAGGGTATTTTTTTTCATTGATTTTTAGAGAGAGTGATAAGGAGAGACCGAGACAGAGAGAAACACTGATGTGAGAGAGACACATAGATTGGTTGCCTTCCGTCACTCCTGACCAGGGCCAGGAACCTGCAACCAAGGTACATGCCCTTGATTGGAATTGAACCCGGGACCCTTCAGTCTGCAGGCTGATGCTCTATCCACTGAGCAAAACTGGCTAGGGCCCTCTTATATTTTAAACCTCTTCTTTATCTCTCATCTGTGTTTGGATTCCTTCTATGAGATAGTTGGTGTAGGGAGTCCGGTTTTCTTTCATCATTAAGGAATTCAGCTACATTACTCAACAGTTCCAGTCATGCTTCTTCCCCCATGGAATCTGCATCGATGTGAAATAATAACACAGAATGGGAAGAATTAACCTACTCTGATGACTTTTAAGGAGTTCTAACTGCACGTGATAGCCAGCGGCTCACTTGTCAGTGGCCAGCAGCCCTGTGTTATGTCAGGAGTAAAGTAGTGGTTCACTTTCAGAAAGTTTCTTGTCTTTTCCTCCAAGTTATGCTGACCTCACAGTTGAAAATATTCCCCATCTAATAAAAGTCAGAGCAAATTTATGGACCTGTTCCTGACCACTTGTCCTTTCTGCTCGGAAAGAAAAAAATAAATCTAGGTGAAGATTCATAGGTTACTGTTGGACCATGTAAATGGTGGGCAGGGGCCACATACTCACCCTTCCTGGATTACCTACCGTCTTATGAATCTAGCTGTTTGGTGGACATTGAAGCTTGTGGAATGGAGGTTGCTGCAGAGAATGGTTATAGGGTTAGTTCTCTTTAGAAATGCAAGCTGCTGCTCTCATTGCCGGGAGGGCCACATGCTTTGGCACCACACAGGAGGCCTCGGACGGGGCTGAGGTGAGGCTGCTGATGAAAAAGTACCTGTGGCTCATCAGGATGAATCAACTCAGGCTGAGTGAAAAGTACATTCTGTAATTAAAGGCCCAGAAAAATATTAGTGCTACCTTTTGTTGCCAACACTAGGA
This sequence comes from Myotis davidii, assembly GCF_000327345.1. Classification (NCBI taxonomy): domain Eukaryota; kingdom Metazoa; phylum Chordata; class Mammalia; order Chiroptera; family Vespertilionidae; genus Myotis; species Myotis davidii. The sequence continues at coordinate 1,937,360 of NW_006297573.1, forward strand.
CAATTGCCCTTTCTATCTGTTCCCATGTCATTTTATCACTCATTCAACAAGTATTTATTAAATATCCACTCTGGATTCTGTTCACCATATACCTCAGGGATTACTTTAAGGCAGCTTGTAAATAAGTGAGTGATGACTCAGACGTGCTGACCCTCCAGGAACTTATCACCTCATAAGAGAAAAATATCAGGCAGAGAGTGGCCTGTCCAGGGGATATGGCAGGATGCAAAGGAAGGCACTTTGGAAGCTGATGGACTTGGATTCACATTCAGGGTCTAACACTTGTTAGCTCTTTTAGATCAGGGCAAGTTACTCAATCTCGTTCAAGTTTGGCTTCTAAATCTTTAAGTTGTGAATAATACATTCCATTCCTGAAGGGTTGCTTTAAGGTTTGGAAAGGCCACGAAAAAGGCCTACTGCTGGTAGGCAGTTGATAAGTGGCAGATCTCATAATGATCGGCCAGCTACAGAGAAGCTCCTGTGCGAGTTCAGAGGAGGCGGTCACCACTCATGTGATGGTGGGAACAGAAATGAAAATATCAGAGAGGGAACCAGGCGTTTTATTGGATTCACACATCCGACTTGAGCTTGGGAAGATGAGTAGAATCTGGGAATCTGGGAATGTGAACAGAGAAGACACTATATGCAAGTCTTGTTATGTATTTTACACATATTTGTCATTAGCAAATACTCATTTTGCACATTTTTATTTGCAGTATATGAGTATACATCCCAATGCTAAGAATTGTGTTCCCTATGCTTTCTTTTGTCATCCTCACAACTGTCTATAAATAGCATCAACTGAATGATTGCAGAGGCCCCTGATTGGCTGTGTTGAGATCTGCAGTAGTGAGGCGTCCCTCTGAATGCACTGTACACGCACAGGTGTGCTGGGAAAGGTGCCCAGGTGCTGAGTTTTTCAGAATAGTGAGAACCTTGAGATATTACAGCAGGATCATAACCTGTGGGCTTGTGCATGGCAACTAGGGGAGTTTAGAATCTCAGTGATGGCGAACCTTTTGAGCTCGGCGTGTCAGCATTTTGAAAAACCCTAACTTAACTCTGGTGCCATGTCACATATAGAAATTTTTTGATATTTGCAACCATAGTAAAACAAAGATTTACATTTTTGATATTTATTTTATATATTTAAATGCCATTTAACAAAGAAAAATCAACCAAAAAAATGAGTGTCATAGGTTCGCCATCACTGGTTTAGATGGTTGGGATTATTATTGCTTATTTGGAACTTCTGATAATCTAGAATTTTAATTTTCAAAAATGGATCTGAAAATGTTGGCATCTGCCTAGCATTCGTCCACACTGTCCTGCAGCTCATTTTGCTTGGGCTAACTTTGGCCCTTGTGCCCAGCCTGTGTGCCACTATGCCAGCCTGCCAAGTCCTTGCAATAAGGTGCACTTCACTATATCTCTCGTCAGGCCTGTTAAGAAGGGGCTTGTGGGCTACAGAGCAGTGTAAAGAGGAGGCTCTCACCACACACCTGACTCACACTGCTCTCTCCTCTTTGCACTCTCTGACCTGAATTTGGCTTCGCCCCACTTTTTTATCTTCTTTTTTCCCCAGGGGACAGAACTTGGCTTTGTGGTGTTGGGTTGTTAGGAACCCACTTGTATTCACTGTAGCTGTACTTCTGCTGGTCTTTCTCTGAGTAGGAAAGCAGCATTAATGGAAGAACTCATCGTAATATTCTAGAACATTGGTTAGGCTCCCAGAAGAGGTGGTGTGCCTGCTGTCCATAAGATTAGGGCCCAGAGCAGCTGTGGGCAAACTATGGCCCGAGGGCCGGGTCCGGCCCGTTCGGCTGTTCTATCCGGCCCGCGGAGCCGAAAGAGCGGAGGGTTCTCTTGTCCTCCCCTCCGCTCCTTCACCAGCAGCAGTGCTAACATGGCAACGTCGGGAAACACGGCCGCAGCTCCTTCTTCTGAGTCCAGTTTAAGAACCCATTGTGGCCCTCGAGTCAAAAAGTTTGCCCACCCCTGGCCTAGAAGCATAGGGCATGATCAAAAGGAAGCATGTACCTGGATGTAGTTCATTTTAAAAAAAGATTTTTTTGAGAGACAGAGATAGAGATAGAAATAGATAGATACACACACACACACACAGAGAGAGAGAGAGAGAGAGAGAGAGAGAGAGAGAGAGAGAGAGAGAGAGAGATCGAGATCTATGTGAGATTGAAACATCATTGACTGTCTTCTGTGTGCCCCCTACTGGGGATTGAGCTTGCAATCTGGATATGTGCCCTGACTGGGAATCAAACCAGCAACCTTTCTATGCATGGGATGATGCCCAACCAACTGAGCCACATCCATAGACCAGGACAAGATGTAGTTCCTTTTGAAGGAGAGAAATAGAAGTGAGTAACCCCAGATAAGCATCCTAACTCAGAATTTTCTGAATGGTTAATGCTTGGCTGACATGTTATAAACCTAATTTGTTTGTACTTGTGTCACATAATTATACAGTCTGTATATAATGTGCTTTTGAAATTATTAGTTATTGTACAAATATTATATCAGAAACTGAACCCAAAACATAAGGAAAAATGTGTGTGGGCTCACCATTTGTACAAATCAAACTTTTAGTATATTGTTTACATACTAATAGTCCCTGTTCATGTATCTGTACCAGTATGGTTGAATCTGTACTATAGATATTTGATATTCTGTTCTCCCCAGTTTCTACCCTGTAGATACATCATTGTGTTATTCACATATGCTTCCAAAACTGAGTACATCTGCATGTAGACATTTAGCTATTCTTTCATAACTTGTGGTTTAAACTCTAGAGGGAGCTGCCACTCTCACCTCACCCAGGTATCCTCTCTGCATAGTGGAGTGAGGGGAGGGTTAGGACTGGTAGCAAGAGGAAAGTGCCCGAGTTCGTGTCCAAGGCTGTCTTTGGTGCTCTCATCAGGAGTGTTAGAGGCGTTATCTATCACAATGAAACCTCCTTGCCTTTCACGTTCAAAGAAGAGAATTTAGAAGGAAATATTTGAGGGGCTCTGGGCCATACAGGAAATAAATCCCTACGTTATTACTTTGAGTGGAGGACGTTTGGTGCAGGCAAATAGTGACTAAAAGTACTAGCACCTTGGTTTATTTGGGAATGCTTTTGCACTTGGGTTTGGATACTTCTGATGTTTCTCTCTCTCTCTCTCTCTCTCTCTCTCTCTCTCTCTCTCCCTCTCCTCCCTCTCTCTCTCCCTCTTTCTCTCTCTTATAAGAATGAGCAGTATCCTCGTGCAGACTGAGGGTGCTGAAGGAGTAAGATGATAACTCGAAGCTTTCCAAAATCTTCCAAAGTAGTCACAGTGCGTGTGGTATTTTCCAAAGGGAGTGAGAAGGACTAAGAAATGCAGCCAGGAGTGAGAGGCAGGGAGACTGGTGGAGTGGAAAGAGCAGTGGCTTTGAAGTTAGACAGTTGGAGGTTCCAGTCTTTGCTCTGGCGCTAGTTTGGTGGCCTTGGGCAAATCACTTCACATTTCTGAATCTTTCTATGAGGAAGATAATTATAGTGCCGACCTCTTGAGGTTGTGGTGAGGATTAAATTGGATAATGTAAATAATGCACTCAGCACAATGCCTGGCATAAATGGTAAGCACTCAGTAAACGTGAAACATTATTATGATGATGGCTTTTTCCTGTTTCACGTTATAATCTGTTTGCTTTCCAAATTGGTATCCCTGAACTGAGGTAGTAATGGGGTCTACGCATTATTTTCAGTAGTTCAAACTCTAAGAGAAGTAGACAGTTCTGGTCATTGTAGTAAGCACATGGCGAAGACTTGAAACATGGGGGAAGAATAAGACAAGGGGTCCTTGAGGTTGAAAAAGTTGGGGCTTTAGACTCAAGAAGTTAGCAAGGTCTTTAATGAAAGCTTGTGGGTTTCTAGTACTAATGGGAATAAATAAAGGATGATATGAGGAAAGGGCCTGATTGACTGGCATAAATGATCATTCCCTACAAAACACTGGGAGTTGATATACTCTGGAGTCCCTCTCCCATCCCCCTTCTGTCCCGTTCAGTCCTGTTAATTGGCTTGTTGAGCATGCTATCCCTGCCAAGCGCCTTCTTACAAACTGGGAGCAGTGAGAACACTGCTGGGCAAATGGAAACCGGTTTCTCTTACCCAACTTGGTAGAGCATTTTGCTCTAGGCAAGCAGACAGGCTCCAGGAGACATTTGTCTTTATGGTGCGTACCCCTCCTTTTTCAGCTGTAATTTAAACTGACGTCACTTGATTTTGACATTGCAACAAGGTCTCCGTGGACTTAACATTATGTGCATTTTCCCATGCACATCCTCACTGGAGATTGATGGATTTACACCAACATGGAAACTGGTTGGAATGGAAGTCATCCAGAAAATGATTAGGGAGCTTGAAGCTTTCTGAAACTGGGCACGGCATGTATTAAGTCATTGTTTTAATGAAACTTGTCTTAGCTGGGGTCTCTTAACCGCTTGTTTTTTAGTTTTAACATTGAGTCACTAATATACACTAATGAGACGCTGTCAAGATTAAACACCAGTCTTACACTGTATTTGGCAAAGTGTAAGATCTAACCTGAAATGTGGCTTTGCAAAATCCTCTGTATTAAACTTGGTGGAGAAATAGAAACAAACAAAATGCCTGGTTTCAACAGAAACTGTCAACATACACATCTGGGAAGGAACTCATGGTAAATATGTTTTATATTATACCAGGGTGGTCTATCGTAGGTCCCGTCAGTAAATAGTTAAATATCACCCTTTCCTGGTAAATTTGCATATTTATGTGTCTGGTGTGAAACGCTGCACACATCAGCGTAGATAATCTTGTCTGTGGATTATCCTTTATAGGATTGTCCCTTAAAAAAGGGAAGTGGCAGGGCAAGTTGGAAAGAATATAGGTGTTGGAACTACACGCTAGGCCCGAGTCCCAGCCCCCTCCTTATCCGCTTGGTCAGGTAAATTCCTTAACCTCCCTTTGCCTTGGTTTTTCTCACCTGAAACATGGGGGTGGTATTTATAGGACAATGCTGTCGAAAGGTTTAGTAGAGATAATACAAGTGGATAATACAGTGCCTCACATATAGTTGATGCTACTTACGGGTATGTTTCAATACAGACACATCACCCAATTGCATTCTTTCCAGATTGGTCCAAGGCCACCCAGCCTTTCTTGGCCTTCTCTCCCATCATCAGTGAGTGTGTGTTCTTGAAGGCACTCTGACTTCATCATTGGTTTGGAGGGAGGAAAATAATTAGGACGGCAAACCCTACTGCAAGAGCACCCATCTATCTTGCTTCCGGATCAAATACAAATGGCTTTTGGATTATCCATTATTTATCTTTGGCTTCTTCCATTCATTAGTGGCATGAATGGAGACATAATTACCTTCTTATTTTGTTAGTCATAATCTCTTGGCCTCTTCAATCCTACAATAACAAAAATATGTTGAGCTTTTATATCTCTTTTGGCTTCCCCAACCCAATGAAAGCCAGAGGGTAGGAGAAGATGATCTGAGAGGTCACTTACATTCCCAAGATTATCAGGGTGTAGTTGTGACCAAGTTTATGGAGACAGTATTCCTATAGAGAAGTATTCTCTCTCAGTCAGAATTGGATATATGGTAAATGATGGGAAAGACACACTTGGAGCTGCCTTCACCAAATCCTGCTAGCATTTTTCTTGCACTTAGTTCTGAAGTCGTCAATACTGTATGGAGACTTTCGCCCTCCATGGATAGGTTTGCTCCTAGATTCAGCACAGAGTTTGAGTGACTCCAGCTACTACTAAATGATGTTTCTATTCAACCAACATCATAAACTATAGAATTAGATATTTTTTTAGGGGGAGATTTTGTTTCTCTTCTTAATCTATCTTCTCATGCTCATTCCTCTAAACCAGCGGTTCTCAACTTTAAAAAACAAAGCAAAGCAATCAGAACACCTGTATTCAGAAACATCTAGAGGAAAGGAGCAGACCGAGGTCAAAGCCTTTTCCTGAGACCTAGTAGAATCCTGTTACCATCCTATTGGTTGGGTCATTTAAATGGTCTTAGATGGATTCATGCAAATCTCTCAGTCTCATTGATAGAGACAAAAAGAAAAGTACCATAATGTGGAAATCATAAATGCTTTTTTAACAGGGTTATGCTGTTTTATAACACAAAATGTCTTTTTCTTCCTCTTTAAAAAATTAAGTTGTTATTATTAATGTCATACATTTCTCAATATTTGAATATATATTTTAACCATTTTATGTTCTGAATTTGTTTTTTGTCCTAGTTATTTTATCCAGAATTGTACTTGTCCCTATAATTTGAAAAATGGGTTCTAGATTGTCCTACTTTCTGTCTCTTGGAGGCTTCAGCTTCATTTCTATGAGCAAAGAGCTCATTTAGCAATGTAGTTATTTCAGTATTTATTTCTATTATGGAATCCCTGGGGTTCGGAATGTAACTTTGTTATATGAAATATATATATAAATATGTATATGAAACATGAAAAAAAAAACCCTGTCAGAATTGGTTCGGAAAAAATATTCTGTAACTGTGGGAAAATACATTATTCTACCTACAAGAATGCCTTGAAATAGCATACAATTTTTATTGTCTTCTACCAAGTAATACATTGTTTAGAAAAAAATCTTAAAGAAATCATACTAATAGTCATGCTGAAAATATGTATGCATCTCCATTTTAACAAAGAATGCAGTAGTTCATGAGAAGTATTGTCTTAAATTTTAAGCCATTGCAGTGGTTTGATTGTTGTTGTTTTTTTCACTTGGAAGTGCTCATATTCTGGAATGTGTTTATAAATCTTGATCTCAGATGCTTCTCCTGACTCAGGAATTGGAAAACATTTTGCTAGAAGGGCCAACAGCTAGTGCCTGCTGCTGCTATAAACTGGGCCCAGGGCTGATGTGTTCGGAGCTGGCTCTGTGGTCGAAGGGGTTCCGGGATGCTAATGCCAGTTTCTTGCTCAGTCAGTGTGAAAACATAAGCAAACAGACAAGACACACTCTAGGGACAAGATGCTCATTAATGAGGCATGCTAATCAATTCATTAACAAAGAAGAAAGTTGAGGAGAAGGAAGTGGAGAAGAGAAATTGCATTTTTACTTCATAATTACTATTCTAGTTCTAGAATGCAGCTAGTTCTTTAGATTATTTTCTGAGTGTGGTATGTTTTACCTTTGTTCAAACTTGTCCAATTCTCAATCTAAAGCCCACTGAGAACATTTTTCTTTTTTTGGGAGGGGGGTGGTGCAGTTCTGTTGGTCTCTTAAAGATGATTAAGGGTTGTAATTTGTGGGGACTTTAATGGCATTTTCCCACTATTTTTTTTAAAGATATATTTTATTGATTTTTTACAGAGAGGAAGGGAGAGGGATAGAGAGTTAGAAACATCGATGAGAGAGAAACAGCAATCAGCTGCCTCCTGCACACTCCCTACTGGGGATGTGCCTGCAACCAAGGTACATGCCCTTGACTGGAATCAAACCTGGGACCCTTGAGTCTGCAGGCTGACGCTCTATCCACTGAGCCAAACCAGTTAGGGCCCCACTATTTTTTATTTTATTACTAGAGGCCCGGTGCACAAATTCATTCACCAGTGGGGTCCCTTGGCCTGGCCTGTGGGATCAGGCTGAAACCAGCTCTCTGACATCCCCCGAAGGGTCCTGGATTGCAAGAGGGTACAGCCCAGACTGAGGGACCCCACCAGTGTACAATCAGGGCCAGGGAGGGACATGGAAGGTTGGCCAGCCAGAGAGGGACTGTGGGAGGGCTCCAGGGTGTGTCTGGTCCATCTTGCTCAGTCCAGATCGGCCAGATCCCAGCAGCAAGCTAACCTACTGGTCAGAGCATCTGTCCCCTGGTGGTCAGTGCACATCATAGCGAGTGGTTGAGTCACCTTAGCATATCATTAGCATATTATACTTTGATTGGTTGAACAGATGACCGGACCTCCAGTTAGCATATTAGGCTTTTATTATATAGGATTGACAGTATTACAGATGTCTCCCATTTTCTCCCTTTTTGCCTCCCTCCACCCAATCCCCACCCCACCTCAGACCTTCCTCATACTATTGTCTGTGTCTATGGATTATACATATATACCCTGTCCTCCATTTGACACGTACTGGCTGCTCAGTAACTATTGATGAGCAAAGGAATGATGAGTCAGTTAGGTCCTAGGACTGCTTCCCACATGTCCTTAGGGTGGTTGGGATCCTCTTGACATTTTAGGAAATGGTACGTGTGCTCTTGAAATGTCCTTTCCAGGCCACTTAAAGGTACTCCATACTCTTAGGACATTGTTCCCCTGTTTTCTCCTCTTCTTCCTCTTTGCTGGACAAGTTCCAATTTGTCAATGTTTTTTCTTAAAATGTAAATATACCCAAACGAAATGCCCAAGGTATAGGTCAGATGAGCACAGTGGAGCATTTCTCTTATGGTTCTCAACTCTGTTATTATCCTATTATTGGAACCAGAGCTTATTGGCCATCTTGGGGTCAGCAGGCTTAGACTGAGAGATAGTCGAGTGGCCTGGAGCTAACTGCCTAGATTTGAATTTAGACTCCACTTACGTATGAAAGGTATGATCCAGGGCAAGTTGCTTAACCTCTCCAGCCTCAGTTTCCTCATCTATAAAGTCGGGGATAGCCATTGTACTTGCTTTATAGGTTATTATAAAGAGCAAATGAATTACTTTCTGCCAAGTGCCTACAACAGTGCATAAAACAAAATGAGCTCTCTGTGTTGGCTTTTATTGAATTTATCATGGCAAGCCTCCAGGTCCTACTATCTGAAGTGCAGTTAACTTTCTCAGGGAGGCTTTAGAGTTAGACAGGCCATGTTTAAATCCTGGCTCTGCCACTCCATGCATTCTTGGGCAAGTTGCTTCACCTTTCTGCACACAGGGCACAAAAGAATAAAAACAGCATCTTCCCTATAGGGTTGTTGGAAAGATTACATGAGATGATATGCATAGTATTAGACGCATTGTAAGTGCTCTAGAAATATTTGCTAATATTGTTATTTGAATTCTTGAGCCCTGATGAAGATCTTGAAGGGCAGTGGCATGGCCTTGGTTTAAGTTGTTTTGCCTTTTTTTTTTAACTCTACTTTAGGCCACGTGTATAAGCAGTGCTAAATTAAAAAAGTAAATATTCAGTCCATGGGCTATGCGTATAAGTATATAAGTTCTTTGGTTTATCTCTTCTTGTCCCCCCAACCCCACATTGAAGTATGTCTGTCTGTTCCATGACCTGGAGGGGTGGGAGGGCCTGGGAGGAGTGGGGGAAAGGGAGAGAAAATGGAAGAAATCTGTAATACTGTCAACAATAAAAAAATATATAAAAAAAGAGTAAATACTTAATGTGAGTTTTCTCTTTGGGTCTTACCTTAGGTAAGTGGAAGACGAAATTCTTCGAAGCTTTCTAAAACTGTGCTCACAAGTTTACCATGGTATATGACCTGAAGAATGTATTTGCTGTGCCACCCTGCTCTAATTTACATAGGCTTGCTTTGTCACTTCTCTCCTCATTAATTGCTGTCTAGAATTTCTAGGGCATATTTAGGCTGGTCACGGCACTGCCCACCAGCTGGAGGCCTGTCTTCCCTTTCAAAGGGTGGTAAGTAATCAGGTGAGTGACAAAGGTTATAGCCAATTTTCTAGAAACTCTGGGATTCATTTTTCTTGTGTTCTAGAAGCTTTGAGCAAGTGTGTTTTAAGGTTGTTGAGAAAGCGGGAGGCTGTTTTTTAAAAAATGGTTTCTAGTTATTAATGTTTTCAAATCTTGGTTGGATTTTAAAGGTGGGTTAAACTGCTAAAGTGAATATAAATTAAAACCAGTTAAACAGAGGAGTCCCTCGTCCGCTCTGTCTTTGGTGTCCTTAGAATTCCATAAATTTTATGGGTTTCAAAATACTTGCCTTGTTTTGAATGTTTCTAATAAGATGGAGTGAAGTGGCTTACACCTCATGAGATATGGAACTGTTACCCAGGAATGCTGTTTGGCGCACATATAAAGAAAGCCCTGGTCTCTTGATTTACAAAAAAATGTGTGGCTCATTTCCCTGGGACATGTGCATTATTTTCACAGAGGAATTCCATTTTTCACTCCCTCTCAGCCTGTGCATCACTTGCACACACGTTTGCAGTTCATCAGCTGTGATTTCCAAAATTTCTGCCCCTCCCCTCCCAAGCCACCTCCATCCAACTGCCCAAAAAGAAAGAGATTATGTGGGGAGGAGGGAAATTTTCTTAAATGCCTCATTTTCCTGCGTGTAAGGGGGATGGTGAATTTGAGAAATGATCTGAGTGTCAGCCCAGATGACTCAATGCAATTATGAAACAAATTGGAAACTGTTTCCATGAGAGAGAAGGGTGGGGGGTGGGGGGGGGGAGACAACGTGTGTTTATGTCAGCTCTTTCATTTTCTCTCTCTCTCTTTCTCTTTCTTCCTCCTTTTTGAAGTCTCAAGGCATTATTTTAGGTTAGTTGTACAAAAATGAGGTCATGTTGCACAGCCTCACCCTTTAACCCAAAATACACCAAGTGGAGTACTGCCTGGCTCATGCAGGGATTGCACTCTTGTCAATAAGGTTGCCAGAAAAAGTAAATAGCTAGCTTTGGCTAAGAAAGCAATGACTTTTTTTTTTTTTTTTGCAATGAAATAGCATTTCTTTTTCCTTCTGAAAAAGGTTTCTTTGAAAATGAGAGCATGCAAGGATTAGTGCTGACTTCTCTAGTTTAGAGGTGCAGCTTTTTATTTTTTTCAGCAAAGCAGAATCATTTTGTTTTGGGTGCTTGATGTAGTGGAAAGAGGAATGGCCTCCAGTTCTCTTCCTATTCAGCCACCAAGACCCAAAATTCAAAGAAAAACTCCTCTGAGAGAAGAGTGAAATTCCTCTGGGTAGAAAGCCACGACGTTTAAAAAATTTGGCCCCTGGCACCAGATCGACGGTGGATGCAAATTCTGGTTCTGCCACTTAGTATGGGAGCAGGGCAGATTGCTTCATCTAAGTCTCAGTTTTCCCATCTGTAGGATGGGGATAATAACACACACCACCTGATGTTATTGTCATGATTGAGTGACAATGTATATAAGGCAGGGGTGTAGAACCTGACACATGGGAAGGGTAGGTGACGTGGTAACGTTTATTCCTCCTTTATTGGTGAAGTTATGCTGAGAGAATAGGCCTTGGAGGGTGTGGGTGAGGAGCATTTTGGGAAAGGTGGAAGACAGCCGAATTCCTGACGTAACATGGCCAGACGCAGTAAACAGCATTTCTTCTGACTGCAGGCCAGAGGAGACTGCTAGATGTTTCTTTTCCATTTCTAGAGAAAACTTAGGGGATATTTATTTTTAGGGAAGACTTTGGCTTCCAATGTAAAGAGGAACATTTATCAGCACCCGTATTCAGGAGAAGGGATTTGTAAGAAATTTTGCAGGGGACAGAGATGGGGAACCATGGAAAGAATGAGAGTGGGGCCCTTGGATGTGTGCTGTCCAAGTTTACAAACTGTGATGAGTACTGAAGAACATGTTGCACCGGACAGACTCTCCTTGTTGAGCGGCAGGGGCTGGGCGCAGGTGTGGCTTCTCAGGCTGCTTGTGGTGAGCGCAGCCTGGACTCTCATCACAGGCACGTCCCTCCTGAGGCCTGAGGTGTGGGCTAGCCTCCGAGGACTCTGGCATCTCACCTAATTCCATGCCATCCTTTTCTCCTTTGCATCTGCTTCCTTGCCCTGTATTGGCCCACAACCAGAGAGGGTGAGCCTGTGCATGGCCTCGGGGACTCCGCGCTGCCCTTCCCGGCCAACAGGGAACGTGGAGCAGGGTCTCCCCGTGGGGAGCCAAGGGGGAGGAAGGGACTTTACGGGACCTTGTCTTTATACGACTCACATGGCATGCCTGCGAATGCGTGATTTCCAAACGTGCCTTCGCGTTTGCTAGCTACTTACCATATTTGCCGGCGTATAAGACGATTTTTTGGCCCTGAAAAATATGCCTCCAAGTGGGGGGTCGTCTTATACGCCAGGTACACTTCAGATAGACTGCCCATAGTGCTTGCCCCGTGCCATAGTGGCCTCCCGATGCCCGCCCACTTCATTCCACATACCGTTCAGGCATCAGCAGCACTGCTGGGTGTATGCTCGGCTGTTATGCGATTTTGCTGTTATGCGATTTTACCACACTCGCAAAATCGCACACAGCCGACCATACACCCAGTATGATAGCGCAAAATCGCGAATCGTGATACCATACTGGGTGTATGGTTGGCTGTGTGCGATTTTGGGAGTGTGGTAAATTCGGGTTACCGTATATTTCTTTACATATGCATTGAAGATTTGCGATTTTGCGCTATCATGGTGCCTGTTAGAATGTTGAAGAGCTCGCACTTGCGCGCTAGTGAGGTCCCAGGGAGATGCTGATGCAAGGGTGGACCAGACTGCTATAGTGACAGGGCGGGCAAACAGGGAGCAGGGACCAATCAAATCAGGCTTTGTATACAGCCAAGAGCCAACCACAATACTGCCCCATTGTACAGTACAGCATAGAAAATGTCGACCAGTCAAACCCCTATCATCCCTATCATGGCACCAAGATGTCGTTGATGAACTTTGAATATCAGATGATGAAGAGGAGTTTGAAGGCTTTTCAGGTGAAACTGTCACGCCAGCAAACTTGCTAGGGACTTGCCCGGCACTTGCTCTCTCCCTCTATTTGTTATCTTACTTCTATCGTTGACAGTCCCTCTAGGTTGTGGGCTGCTTGCCTGTGTTCCTGAGAAGCATCTACGGTACCAGTCTATAGAGTGTGTTTTCTTTAGTGAATTACCGGTATGTTTACCGGTAATGAACTTGCACTGTTTTATGTATATGTTTGATTACATACAGCCTTGTGACAGTTTTCCTGCATGTCATAAGCATTTGAATATAAATTAAAATGTTAAAATCAAATCTGATATTGTTTTACCTTTTATTTGGTGTGTGGAAGGTGTGCGGAAGAGGGGGTAGTCTTATACGGCGAGTATATAACAAACTCTGTATTTTGAGTGGAAATGTTAGGGGGTCGTCTTATATGCCCAGTCGTCTTATACGCCGGCAAATACGGTAGGTTCCCACATTTCCCTTTTGCTTTGAAGACGCCATTATCATTCCTTGGCAATGAGGACCTGATTGGAAGTAAACCTAATTGTTATTTATTTAACAGTTTCAAGCTATGCAGTCTGGAGCAGCCTCGTGACTGTCTCTGTACATTGTCTCCTAATCTGTTCTCCACATTGTAGCTGGAATGATATTTTTTCAAACACAGAAGTCTGATCATGAGCCTTAGTTGTTTAAAACCCTTTAATGCAGCGGTTCTCAACCTGTGGGTCGCGACCCCTTTGGCGGTCGAACGACCCTTTCACAGGGGTCGCCTAAGACCATCCTGCATATCAGATATTTACATGACGAGTCATAACAGTAGCAACATGACAGTTATGAAGTAGCAACGAAAATAGTTTTATGGTTGGGTCACAACATGAGGAACTGTATTTAAAGGGCCAGAAGGTTGAGAACCACTGCTTTAATGGCTGCTATTTGCTTATAGGCTAGTCCTCACGATGGCTTGGCTGATGGGACTCTGTGGGTCTGGCCTCTGTCTACTTTGCTTGTCAGCAGTAGCTTTCTTCATTCATCCTTCACCTTTCCAGAACACCTCATCTAAAGGTGGAGCCCTCCCCATCTCCAGGCACCTTCCTCCCCACTCCTCCTCTCCCTCCCCCCCTCTTACTTCTTTTCTTTAAATGTGTTTTGTTGATTTTAGGTTCAGAGAAAGGGAGAAAGAGAGAGGGAGAATCACTGATTGGCTGCCTCCTGAATAATGCCCCCTACTGGGGATTCGTCCCGCAACCCGAGCATGCGCCCTGACTGGGATTGAACCGGTGATGTTTCGGTGCAGGGGATAACATTGCACATGGACCAGTAAAGACCCTGAGAATTCTCACAGCTGGAAAGTGTGGTTTAATCTGGCATATTTCAAACTGAACTCACCACAGAACTGTCCTCAGAGCAGACCTGGGGAAATGTTAGCATAGTAATTGTGGAGAGAAAGAATATGAGATCAGCATACGAGATCAAGGGAGCACTGTCTACTTTGTTGGGAAGAAAGTTGAAATAGATATTTTTTGTGTGTAAATTTTTAAAAATTGCAGCAGTGGCGTGGGTGGGGATGTCCAACACTTAAGGGTTAGGGGAGTGAGGGTCTTCCCTTTATGAAGATGGTGTAGACCACACTCACTTCATAGAGAGCTCCAATTATTAGGAAGACAGGTCGCTGGGCGTGAATTCAGAATCTACCATGTCTCCTGGGGGACACAGGGAATTACCTAACCTCTTACTGCCTACTTTCTCAACCGTGAAATGTGGGTAATAACAGTAATCACTACAAGGGCTCTTCTAAGGGTTAAATGTGATGATGCTTGTGTAATGCTGAGGTTAGTACCCGGTTCAAAGTAAGAAGTTAGTAAATTTTGACTATTATAATATTGCTGATTAAACGATGCGAAGAAATTAATAAGCAGGGAAATATTAGAGCCTTTTATTCAGAACAATATCTAGAAACTTCTAATAGCCAAGTTATTCTTTTCATGGGACCTTTTCCAGCTTGAGATAAATCATATTTTTAGAAGCTGAGGGGGTAATAGTGTCCAACGCGAGGAAATGCTGGGCTCCGTGATGCACAGGGAGGCCAGCACTGTGTGGTCCTGCAGTATTGCTGTGGACGTCAAGCACGTTCATCCCAATCAGTAATCATCATTGGACCCAGTGGCTGAATCAAGTCTTCCTGGATAATCTTTCAAATTGTTTCTTTAAAAGATGCCTTCCCTGTAAAATAATCTGAATTTGCTAAATTTACTTACGACTTAATTTGGGTTCTGCTTAAGGTGTTGGCTCTCTTATTGATGATGCCAGGTTCTTTTTGCTTACTAGGAAGTCGAAGCAAGAGCTAGGATGTCTGGTTTTCTAGCTATTCCATAAACAAAGTTGCATACCACCTGTCCTTCCCATTCATCCTTCCATCCACCCATTCATTCATCCATCCACCTATCCATTCAGTAAACATTTATTGATCATCCAGCTTTAGCCAAATACTACTGACCACTTCCAGTTTACAAAGCACCTTCACAAGGCCCCAAAATGTTGTTTGAATATAGTACGAGCCTCTGAAGGTAAATTATGAAAAGCTAAGGGTCTTTGATCTATCTTAACTTTCTCACCCTCCTCATTTACAGGTCTCTGCAAGAGTAATATTGGAGATTAGACTAAGTTAAATATCTGGAATATCCACTCTGTAGATAGAGCTACACAAAGAAGGGCTAATTACGAAATGATTAATAATACTCAGTGATGATGCTGGCCCTAATTTGACCTCTACATAAGAATAGTCCCGAGACTTGTCCCAGGGGCCATCTTTAACAACATTGGAGTGTGACAATAAATGAGCCTCCTAAGGAATTTTTCTTTTTGGTTCAAATGGCTGTCTCTAAAGAGTGCTCCATGGGGAAGCAATCTTCATAATACAGATTTCTTGTAGATAAAACTTTGGCAGACCCATTTTCAGCCCTGGCATTCAACCTCGTAAAATTACTATCAGCTAATGGATATTTAGGACACATAAAGCTGGGAAGGCAATCAAATTGGTTCCAGGCCTAGTATGTGTATCAAATGAGGCCTATGAATACCAAGACCAATCAGGCCAGCCTTCCCAGGGAACTCTGTTCAGAATACAGAGCAGAAAGTTCTTAAGCACTGATCTGTTATTATTCTCTAGTACTAATCACAATTAATGCAAATGACTAGCTCTTGCCACTATTACGATTATTTTGTTTATGGGGATCTTCTATGGACCTGGGGAAATTCATTTTCTAACTGCTAGATCTCCAGTAAACAAAGTCATTCACTCAACAGACATTATTGTGTTAATTCTATGCCAGATCTTTTGGTAGGCCTACCAGCACAGAGGTGAACGAGGCATGGTTTCTGACCTTAAGGAAATTGTAAAATAGTTTAGGGTTTTAACTTGAGTGGCAGATCTAATCAATTGGTACCTGGAGGGTTGTGTTGGGATGAATTCTGAGGCTTCACCTGGACTTGGTGATTGATTAGCACAATTTTTCATGAGGATAGGAGAGGGGATCATGGCAGATGTACCACCTGTTTCTGTGCCAGGTCTTCTGGAAGACAGAATTGCAGTAGCAACTCAGTATGTTGGCCACTACAGTAGAAGATTGTAGGGGTTGCCCTGGGAATACCTAATTCTACCTATGGGGCAGAGAATGGCTCTACGGGCAGGTGAAGTTTGGAGCTGAGATTTGAAAAACGAATAGGAGTTTGCCAGAACACAGGAAAAGAGCTCTCTAGGCAAAGGAGGTGAAGTTAAAACATGGAGGCAAGCGATAGCAGGATGTGCTGTGGGGAAAGGCCAATTGTTCTTTGTAACAGGGAGAATGAACAGCTTTGCGAAGGCCAGATCACACAGGGGAGTTTGGAGGTCAGAGCCCAGGAGGCTGAGACAGCGCCAAGGAATACTGGTCCCTTGATAAATAATAATCTGGAAGGAAGGCTCTAGTGCGGTGGTTCTCAACCTTCTGGCCCTTTAAACACAGTTCCTCATGTGGTGACCCAACCATAAAATTATTTTCGTTGCTACTTCATAACTGTCATGTTGCTACTGTTATGACTTGTAATGTAAATGTCTGATATGCAGGATGGTCTTAGGCGACCCCTGTGAAAGGGTCGTTCGACCGCCAAAGGGGTCGCGACCCACAGGTTGAGAACCTCTGCTCTAGCGGCGTCCTTTAGAGCCTGTTCTATTCAACTTTTATAGCCATGACTTGATTGGACAGGGATGACGTACATGCTGATAAAATTAGTAGAGGATGCCGTGTTTGGAAGGTTTGTGACTGTGCGGATGACTTAATCTGAAGTCAGGTGTCTCAGTCAGCTTGGATGCCCCTAACTGGAGGTTACTTAGTAGGGAAAACTGTAAAATTCTGTACTTTGATTCAAACAACCAATTGTACAAGAACAGGATGGAGGAATGGTTGGCCTGGCTATGACTTAGGTTAAAAGGGTCTGATTTATGTTGCAGGCTTCACTAGTCCATCCTATGATATGGCCACACTGAGAAAAGAGTAATGATGGGCGTAGGCTGTTCAGAACAAGGCATGGTCGTCCTGTCCTCCTCTAGCATGTTCACATTACAGAAGGAGAGTTCATTGTGTAGAGTTTAAAGATAAAAATCAGCTGGCATGTGTCCAGGGGAAAACAATCAGCATGAGGAGGTAGTTTGTTTAAAGACTTTGCTGGAAAGAGAAAAATCAAGAACTGTCCTAAAAAACATTGAAGATTATCGGTGGCATAAGAACTAGGTTTATGTTTCATAGAAATGATGAAAAATGCGTAGACTTCTCTGGAAAGCAAATTTCTGCTCAGTTTCTGGGTAGAGTCTCCAATGATAAGATCTCCAAAGTGGAAAGGGTAAATGCAGAGCTGGGCCAAAGCAGGTTTACTGTCGTTCACATGAAAAATAGTACAACCATTAAATATTAACACAAGAATAAACTCCATGTTTTGAGTACTCACAATTGTAAGCCTACTTTTGCCCACCACTGTAGTATGTTTTCTCTTCCTGAAGTGATGATGCAGAGAATGGGTTAACCCTACCTGAAGATACTGTAGAAGGGATTTTTATATAAAACTAGAGGCCCAATGCATGAATTCATGCACAGGTGGGGTCCAGCTGGCCCAGCCCCAATGGGGGCGGATAGGGCTGGGCATGCTGGGCTGCAAAATGTTGGCCATCCGGCCTTGCCCCCTATTGGGTGATGGGGGCAGTTGTGGGTAGGGCTGGCCAGGGATCAGGGCCATGGAGGGGTTGGCTGGCTGCCCCACCCTTACTCAGGGTAGGGGAGGCCAATTGAGTGGGGCAGGCTGGGGGGAGGGGTCACAGGAGGCCCCTGATCGGGGGCTGATTGGGGGTGGGGCTGGGTGGGGGGAGGCCAGGGCTGCGGGAGGTTGGCCAGCAGGCCCTGCCCCTGAACGGCCGGTTCACAGGCAGCAGTGGGCGTCATAGCAACCAGTCGTTCTGTCTTTCCCATCATTTTGGTGTCTGGTCACTGGCTTTATATATATATATATATATGGGCATTTGGGTTCAGAGGTCCCTTCAACTCCAAGATTTTTTAATTCTACAGAGAAAAGAAATTATCCCAACACTGTACTGTCTTTGCTGAAGCCAGAAAATGAACATCCATAAATCTATAAAAATGAACATCTGTAAACCTGTGTTGAGTCTCTTGATGGAGTTGACTTCCTGTTGGAGCAGGTCACTTGACCTGCTGTGATGACAGTGGACACTTTCTGCCCCTCACCTGGCCCTTCCCTCTTCCATTCTTAGAATCCCCATTCTCTTTAAGAGAGAAATCTCCTCCTTTCTTGGCTTTCTGGGCCACTCATGTCAAAAACACCCCATAAAATATTTGCCTAGAAAAGAAGGCACCTTCCTATAAAAAATGCCTACAGCCCCAGGGAGGGCAAGACACAAAAAGTCCCATTTCCTAGCTCTGTGCTTTTGCTCAAACTTGCTCGATGACTGTGAAATGAGCTGGCCTGAGAGAAGAGGCCAGACAACCCAAGGGAGGCCTTCTGTTGATTGGCGTTCTCTGCTGTTTGCAGCTCTACCGAACTCCTGCTGTCTCTGCCGCCAACACCCGTCAGATGTTCTGCCAGCTTCAGATCTGAGGCTGATTCTCGTGCCAGGTTCATCTGGTTGCTGCTGAATAAATGAGGTTCCCACCATCACGATACTCCTGACCCCTCCCCTAGGAAAAACCTCTGTGGCAGCATTGTGGATGAGAGGGAAAAGTCCACGTGCTGTCCCTGCCACAGCGCTCAGGGGAGGTGGGAGGAGGAAGCCGAAGATGAGGGCGTCGTGCTCCCATCCAGTTCCCGCTCCCAGTTTCTTCCTAAACCTGCCTGTTAATCACCTGTTTATGTTGCCAAGAATGCCTGACTGGCTAATGATAGCAGGGGGAAGCAGTGAAAGGAACATCACAGGTTTTGCTCAGGCGGGGTAATCCCTTCCTGAGTTACAGGCGGTTCAGTGGCTTTGGTGCAGACAGAGTGGCTGGCCTCATGCTTTGCGAGCTAATGGCCAGCGGCCCCCAGAAGGCAGCTGGACTCTCTGTACCCTTGGGCTGTCCCCTGTCTGGTGGTTCCCACGTGGAGGGTGGTGCCGCTGGTCTTGATGTCCTCTGCCGCTCACCCTTCCCAGTTCTCATTCCTGAGTCACACCTCTGGATGTGATGTGAGGGACACATGGTCCTGGGGTGTCACAGTGGAAAGGAAACTCAGGGGTCACTGAGCCCACCTTCTTCACTTTGGCCATGAGGAAACTGAGGACCAGAGAGGTGACAAAGCTGCTTAAGGTTGCACAGCTAATTAGTGACAGGTTCTGAAACCTTGGCCTCTTGACTCACATTCCAGGGCTCGTCTCCCCTCCCCCTTTATTTAACATTAATAACTTTCTGACTGTTTCCATTTTATACATACATTATTATATTTTCCCAGTTTGTTGAGATATAATTGACACATACCACTGTATACGTTTAAGTTGTACAGCATAATGGTTAGAAAATAATTACTGCAATAAGTTAACATCCATCACTTCATATAGATAAAGGAAAAGGAAAAACAAACAAAACCATATTTTTCTTGTATTGAGAACTTTTTGAGTTTACTCTCCGAACACTTTCCTGTGTATTTCATGCAGCAGTGTTAACTGTAGTCACCACGTTGTACATTCCATCCCAAGGACTCATTTATCCTATAACTGGAAGTTTGTACCTTTTGACCACCTTCCTCCAATTCCCCTTCTCCCCACCCCCACCTCTGGTAACCACAACTCTGATCTTTTCTATGAGTTTGGTGTGTTTTTTTTTCTTTTAAAAGATTCCACGCATAAGTGGATTACACAGTATTTGTCTTTCTCTGTATGACTCACTTCACTTAACATAATCCCCTCAAGGTCCATTTATGTTACTACACATAGCAGGATTTCCTTTTTTAATGGCTGAATAATATTCCTGTGTGTGTGTGTGTGTGTGTGTGTTATTTTCTTTATTCATCCTTCATTGGGTACTTATGTTTTTCCCATGTCTTGGGTATTATAAATAATGCTATTATGTACATGGAAGTGCAGATATCTTTTTGAGTTAGTTTTTTGGTTACCTTTGAATATATTTCCAGAAGTGGACTTGTTGGAGCTGTGGTAGTTCTGTTTTAAAAAAATTTTTTAGGATCCTCCATACTGTTTTCCATAGTGGCTGTATCACTTTCAATCCTACCAACAGTGTGGGAGGGTTCCCTTTCCTCCACATCCTAGTCAGCATGTGTTATCTCTTGTCATTTTTTATAACGGCCATTCGAATGGGCATGAGGCAGTATCTCATTGTGGTCTTGACTTGCATCTTCCTGATGATTAGTGATGTTGAGCATCTTTTCATATACCTGTTGGCCATTCACATACCTTCTTTGAAAAAAATGTCTATTCAGCTCCTTTGCCTATTTTTTAATTGGATTATTTGCTTTTTGCCTATTGAATTGTATGAATTCTTTAGATATTTTGGATATTTAACCCCTTACTGATACACGGTTTGCATTTCCCCCCTCCCCATTCCTTAGGTTGTCTTTTCACTTTGTTGATGGTTTCTTTCGTTGTGCAGAAGCTTTTTAGTTTGATGGATTCCCACTTGTTTATTTTAATCTTGTTGCGTATGCTTTAGGTGTCATAGCCAAAAAACCATTGCCAAGACCTATGTCCAGGAGCTTTCCCCCTATGCTTTCTCCTAGGAGTTTTGTGGTTGCAGGTCTTACATGAAGCCTCTGTGCGTGTTGACTTAATGTTTGTGAGTGGTGTAATACAGGGGGCCAGTTTCATCCTCTGACGTGGGAACATCCAGTTACGCCAGCACCATTTGTTGAAGAGACTATTTCTTAAGGACTCTTGGTTCCTTGTCAGGCATTAGTTGACTGTATATGCTTGGGTTTATTTCTAATCAGGGATCTGTATCCTCTCTTGGGTTAAAGCTGTGACCCTTTGAAAGGGATTTATTTATTTATTTAGAGATGCAGCAAATATTTATTGGACTGTGACAGAGACGAATAAAATCTGTCTCCACAAGGAACTTGTAGTGCCGGGGAGAAGCCAGGCACTCACACAATGTTTTGCTCTTTGGAAAGTGCTGGCAAATAGAGGTAAGAACAGGATGCCATGAGAACATAGAGGGGGAAGTGCTTAACTGTGCATATGTGTGTGTGTGTGTGTGTGTGTGTGTGTGTTTTGGATGGGGGAGACAAGGAAAAGGCACCAAGGTAATCTGGGAAGATAATATAGCATAGTAATGACCAGTAGGTGGGCTCTGGAGCCAGACCACCTGCACTTGAATCCAAACTTTGGCTTTGACCCACTGAGTAACCTTGGGCAAGTTGCTTAATCTTCTTGTGCCTCAGTTTTCTACTTTGGAAAGTGGTAAAATTAATAGTACTTATCTCCTGTGTTTATTGTAGGAGTTTGATGAGTTAATACTTAGAAAGTGCTTTAAAAGTATACCAGAAAAGCTGGTTCGGCTCAGTGGATAGAGTGTTGGCCTACAGACTGTCTGGTCAAGGGTACTTGTCTAGGTTGTAGGAGCGTGGTCAGAGCGTGTGCAAGAGGCAACCAATCAATGTTTCTCTCTCTGTCTCTCCCCCTCCCTTTTACTCTCTAAAAATCAATGGAAAAATATCCTTGGGTGAGGATTAACAAACAAACAAAAAAGTGTACCAGAACCAAGTAAAACTCATATTTTAGATATTATCCTAGATAAATAAAAGGCTAATATGCAAATAGACCAACCAGTGAAACAACCAGAACAACTGAACAACTGGTTGCTATGACATGTGCTGACCACTAGGGGGTGTACACAGAACATGGCGGGCATTGGCCATGGCAGATGGTGGAGCAGGTGAGCAGGGTGCCAGACCTAGGCAGGGCATGGGTCACTGTCATCAGGGCAAGCCTCTGGTGGTTACTGAAAATTCTTTGCTCTCATGTGCTACGGTCCCGCCCAGTGCTTGCACCTGCTGACCAGCGCCGGCCCCACTCGCACCCAGCACTGGAGCTGCCTCTTGCACCCACTGCTGATGCCCGGCGCCGGTCCCCTTTGCTCGGCGTTATCAGTGGGTGCAAATGGCGGTGCTGGCCCTGATCACCCCTAAGGGCTTCTCCACCTCCCCAACTCCTGAGGGGTGATGGGGCAGCAGCTGCCGCTCACACCCGCTGACAGCACTGGCCCTGCTCGCACCCACTGCTGGTGCCGGCCTCAATTGATCTGTGCCTTCAGTGGGTGTGAGCAGAGCTGGCACCATCAACACATGGGAACAGCGGAGGCAGAAGCAGGGCTGCTGGCAGACAGGGGACTCGGGGCTGAGGTGGGAGGGGCCAGGTGGGGGCACGGAGGATGGGCCGAGACCCATCCCTGTGCCTACCGCAGCCTCACGACCCACAGTTCCTTTCAAGGTGCACAAATTCATGCACTGGGCCCCTAGTTATTAATAAAAAGCTGTGTTCAAATAGTATGCTGAAGAATGGGACAGACCCCATGTTTCCATGGTGACCAAAGATCCAGGAACAGTAGCATAGTTGCTGATGTGAGATGCTGGTTGTAGTTGGGGCTCCTTGGAGGGGAACCAGGTATGTGGGCTGGAAGTGCCAGGTACCATGTGGAAGCAGCAGACAAGAAGGGATTTGGAGAAGAAGGAATTCTGAAGGCTGGCATTTCCCCCTTCATGGTTTTGTCTAAGTTGAGGCCACAGAGGGGCAAGCATCATTCAGTTGACAAACAGGGTATTGGCATTATCTGGGGCTTTAAATCCAGACATGGTTCTGGGCATGGCCCTTGCTTTGAAGGAGCTTCCTTGCAAAGGGGGAGATAAATGTGCCCACAGATGCTGTGCCCTGGAGAGGCATTGCCCAGGGCAATGGGGGAAAAAGGAGAGAGAGCAGCATTGGGTCCCAGTTCCCGCTCCTTGTCTCTCTTCTTAGCATCTCCAACCTATTTTTTTTGCTGCCTGCGGCATTTTCTTTCCTGGAATAGAAGTTCAGAGATGCCGTGTATGTGGAATCGATGCAACAGAATAGACTTGACTCTTCTGGGTGTGACTCCTCCTTTGCATTAGAAAGCACATCTCTTCATGGGATGCATTCTCTAGGAGCACAGGGTGGTTGAGGTGGGTGGGTTCTGAGGTTCCTTCTAGCTTTGGAATTCTAGGTCTTGTGCCTTGGTGTTATGGATTTCACACAGTTTGTTTTCACTGCTTACAGGGAATCTGGGAAGGTCTATGACAGTGGTTCTCAACCTGTGGGTCGTGACCCTTCGGGGGTCGAACGACCCTTTCACAGGGGTTGCCTAAGACTATCGGAAAACATATAATTACATATTGTTTTTGTGATTAATCACTATGCTTTAATTATGTTCAATGTGTAACAATGAAAATACATCCTGCATATCAGATATTTACATTCATAACAGTAGCAAAATTACAGTTATGAAGTAGCAATGAAAATAATTTTATGGTTGGGGGTCACCACAACATGAGGAACTATATTAAAGGGTCGCGGCATTAGAAAGGTTGAGAACCACTGGTCTATGACATTAATTTTAATTCTGCTGAGAAAGGGTTTGACAAGAATGAGTCAGTCACACAGCTGTTGAGTAAACCTAGCTGACTACCCAGTTTCCATTCTTCAGTTCGTGGTACTCATGAACATGTGTGTGTGCGCATGTGTGTGTGTGTGTGTGTGTGTGTGTGTGTGTGTGTGTGTGTCTGCGTCTTCGTCTTCTGCAGGATGGTTAAGGCCAGCAGCTACACCGTTTTCCCTTAGGTCTAGAGAAGGAAACTATTTTCTTCTTAGGGCTTGTATTTTTCTCTTCTCCAAAAGAGACTTTTATTTTAAAAACTAGGAAAAAAATGCCACATACGCAACCACTCACTGCCACACTGGCACATATACAGGCGGGCGGGATGTGGAACCCTGGGCTACCCCTTGGCCCTGCTGCGTCACCACCAGGGAGATGGGATGGGAGCTGGGGGTGAAGTTTGAGCAAGTTGGAGTTATTACAGTTGCCTGGATATATGATGTTTTTTTCTCTGTATAAAGAAGGATGGAATGAACTTTACCCTTCCACACTCCCTCCTCCTCCCAAATGAATTTCATGTTTGTTCCAGGGACTAGACTGACAGCGCAGAAGACTGAGGCCTTCTGTCTCCACCTGGGCAGGTGGGCAGCGGCCCAGTGGGTGGTTTGGAGCCTGTCTCTGGAGCGTGGGCGCAGACCACCTCTGAGGGAGAGAGAGGAGGTTGTCAGAGGGCCCCGTGAGGAGCTCACCTTCCTTTGCCCTATTATTTCCTGTTTGTTTGTGCGGGAGGGTGGGGAGGGCACAGTGTGTGTGGGGTGGCAGGCTGTGCCTCTCCACTCTGAGATGCTGTCCTTTCTTCCATGAAGACTGTATGGAGGGAGGAAGCGGAGAGTGTGGGGCATGACAGCATCATGGCAGGGGACCAAAGTTTTGTTTGAATACATAAGGTAATTTTTTTTAAACCTTAGTTATTTTAATCATTTTTTTATATTTTATTGATTTTTTACAGAGAGGAAGGGAGAGAGATAGAGAGCTAGAAACATCGATGAGAGAGAAACATCAACCAGCTGCCTCCTGCACATCTCCCACTAGGGATGTGCCCGCAACCCAGACATACGCCCTTAACCGGAATCGAACCTGGGACCTCTCAGTCCGCAGGCCGACGCTCCATCCATTGAGCCAAACCGGTTTCGGCATTTTAATCATTTTTTAATGAGGTATAATTAACATAGATGAATTTTAAGGATTTACTAGTAGTTCCATAGTTTTAAAAATTGTGTCCATTTGTAAAACCATTACCTGAAGCAAGTGACAGAACATTGCCATCATTCCAGAACGTTCCCTCATACCCCTTCCCAGTCAGTCCTATCCCCTATCCTTCCTCTGATCCTCCCACTCAGAGGTGATCACTGTATCTGCTTCTCTCACTGTGTCTATGGCTTTAACCCTGAAGGACTCTCGTTGGCTGATGTTAACAGCTAAGCAGAGGTCGTAATGTTAGAGGCACTGTCTACTGGTCAGAGAACATAGTCCTCCTTTTTTTTAATTACCTTTTAAATCTTTACATAGAAGATTCCATAGCTCTTCAGAATGTTTGATATCAATGAGTATGCAAATCAGAACTACAGGTGTGAAGATTAGTGACAGGAAATAGGAAAAAAAGTCTGTCATTAAGATCGGTGATCCTTCTATTAGTTTCTTCCCCATAGTAAAAAGCATTGTGATTAATCTCTGATAATATAATACGTATTGCTATGATTTTATAATATATAATTAACAACACTGTAATTATTCATTGAGACTAATTATTAATAATGTAATTTTTTCATAGCCAACATTTCAGTGCCTAATATGTAACAAGCATATGCTCAGCATTGGACATAGATTATTGATATGTAATAAAATAACCCTGCAGTTTAGCAGTTTAAAAGAACAGACATGTATTATCTCACACAGTTTCTGGTGACCAGGAATTTGTGAGTAGCTTTGCTTAGTGACCGGTGGCTGGGTCTGCAGCCGGAGGGCTTGCCAGGGGCTGGAAGTGCTGCTTCTAGGCTCACTCAGTGACACCTGAACACGTCCACAGGGCTGCTCTCTCAGAGTGAGCAATGAGAGGGAGAATGCCCAACGTGGAAGCCACAGCCTCCAGTAACCCAATCTCAGAAGTGACATACTATCACTTCTGCTGCGTGCTATTGGTCATAGGATCCACTCTAGTAAAATGGTGAAACGGGAGGAGACTACACAGGGGTGTGAAGACCAGGAGGTGGCGATCATTGGGGCCCTCTTGCAGGCTGCCTGTCATAGGCATGACTAGCCCCATTTTACTGAGGAGAAGTGGATGCTCAGAGAGTTTCAGTAAATCCCCACAGTTGTGTCTATAGGAGGTGAGTAAGATGAACTTGACACTGATCTGGTTTATTGCACTGCCATGTGCTTTCCAGAGTGCCCAGGGCAGGGTGGCCGGGGAGAAGAGTGAAGCACGTGCACACCCAGCCGTGGGTACCTGGCATGTGGTGACGATGCCCGTTTGATTTTAGAGACCCACCTTGATATAGTTAGTATGAAGAGCATGGCATATACCAGATTTGCAAAATACAATGTTATTTAAAATGTATTACGCGAGTTCAATCTAAAAGGCTTCCGCTTATACCTTCCTGTGTTTCTGTCGGTATTTCAAAGTCTGTTTTTAAATAAATGTTCAGATATTGGGGGAGACTACTAGCATTCTAATTGCATGTGAATAAAACTACCCTGAGAGGAAGATTTTGCTTTACTCCTCTAAGGGTAAGTGTGGTATTAAATCCCATTTAAAAATATTTTGAGATCCATGGAGGATGCTAATAAACCATGTGAAAAGTCTAGTCATGTTTAAAATTTGAGGGGGTTGGTGTGTGGATGGTGTTTTCTCAGACCATCCCAAGCCACCCTGGCTTACCACATCCAGAAAAGGACATTTTTATAGTTGCCTCCATTGCGAGAGGACCTGACCACTGAGATAAATCTCCCTGTCAGGACCTACTTAAAGGAATTTC
>NW_006297573.1:1964152-1971078 GCF_000327345.1 Myotis davidii
TGGTCTCTAGCTGGCCCATTAAAAATGTAAACATTTATCCACTTTTTAGTGTCCATACCAAGCAAATAATAAAAGTTACACAGACTTCTCAAGCTCCTTTTCTTTGGAGCTTTTGGAATATTTTACAAAAATAGGAAAGGGTCACCTTCCTAGTCCTGTTCACCAATTTCTTCTTTTTATTATTGATTTGCCGTTTGTCCTACTTATGTTAAGGGAACTCTTTTCATTCTATTCATTTAACATTTATTTTAAACCTACTCTGTGCTAGAAGTAATACGTGTAAAATTACACCATAGATGCCGGAGATAAATGATGAAAAAGATGAACTTCCTATCCTCAGGGAACTCATAGTCTGATGGAAGAGTCTAGCAGAGAGAATGATGATTAAACCCCAGGTCATTTTGGCTTTATTATAAACCTTGGGGGAACTCCTATTCTGGATAGGAGGTGCTGGAAGATTGCCCAGAGGGGACAAGGAGGGGGCAAGGGTCCAGATGGTGGGAGAGGAATTCTAGGCCGAGGGACTCATTCACAAAGACACACAGGTGAGAGGCAGCGAGGCCTGTTTGGGAACAAGTTGTCTGGGTCCTAATGGATGACTCTCTCTCTACTTTCCATAGATTCGGCAACCAGTTGCTCTGTTTCTCTAGGACTGTTCCAAATACAAATGTGTTATTTACCCCAAAAGATAGAATGCACAATACAGGGCTCAGAAGATGGCAGCTTTTCTTATTGTTCTCATCATTGTCGTGACTAATCATATTTTAAAACTACATTTTCTGCTTGGTGCTCATCGTGACTGTTCAGGGCACACACAGCATATGGGTCCACCATGAGTCAGATATGGGATATATCACTGTTTCCTATTCATCAACTCCACTAAATTCTGGTTCTTTCAACCTTCTTCATGTTTGCAGCCATCACATGTTCCAGTTTGGTGAGAAATTCTCCTATGCTTGATTTATAACTAAGATTTTCATTTCCTTGCATCATGAAGACCCTGTTACATTCGCAAAATAAAGATCTCTCTCTCTCTCTCTCTCTCTCTCTCTCTCTCTCTCTCTCTCCCTCCCTCCCTCTCTCTCTCCCTCTCTCTCTCTTGTATTGAGCTAGAAATACCCCCGGGGACTATCAAAGCATGATAGATGTGGAAACACTTTGAAAAAATTATTATAAAGCAAATGACTGGAGGGTGGTGGTGAGAAGTCCTTTGTCTGCGGTATTCAGAGCTGATTGAGGTGGAGTTACCTGGAAGTTCATCTAGTAAGAAGACTTGCAGGGGTGAGTGGTTGCCTAGGGATTTCATTTCATCATTTACAGGTCAAAGGAAGAATGTATAGTCGCCTTTAGATTTAGACTTGAGTCACCTTTCCCCTTAGTGATTTTGTTCTTTTTCTTTTTTTAAAATAATAAATGAATTTATTTCTTATGGGTCAAGAATTGTGCTCGTTCAGAAAACGCAAACACGATTAAGACATAGTTCACTTTCTTGAGACTCTCACAATCAAATGGGGGAAAAGGCACGGAGAATCGTACAATGTAGGGCAGAGGTAGCATTGTGCAGGGGGAGCTGGGCCCCTCCCTACATCTGAGAGCGCAGGGGAGGCCCTGGAGGAGATGACAGCAAGTTGAGTCTGAAAAGGTAAGTAAGAATCTATCTGACCCAGAGGCCTGATGGGTCTTTCAACAAATAAAAGGAAGTTGGTGTGGTTTATGAAGAATGACTTGTACCAAGAGCCATATCATTCTGTGTTCCCATAAACACTTTGAAATATATTACCAGAGTTGAATAGTGACTTAGTGAGCTGTTGCTGTATTTATTATCTCTTTTACAAATAAGAAAGCTGGAGAAGGCATAGATAGGTAAACGTTATTTCTCCAAGCTCACCGATCAGTGAGAGGCAACTCTAGGACTGAAACCTAGTACTCTTTTTTTTTTTTTTTTTTTTACTGTAAACCCCTTGCTTGTGCAGGTCCATATTGGACTAGTACCAGCAGTCCTGGGTTTGGCCCAGCCCTGCCACCACCTAATGAACCCTGTGAACTTGGACAGGTCGCCAGATTGCTCTAGACTTTCATCTCATCTGCAGAATGGAGAGAGTAGGGCTTGAGGCCCTCCCAGCTAAGCAGATCCTGATTCCCAGAAACAGAACTGGTAAGGGCAGTGGGAGTGTGTGTGTATGTGGTGGGGAGGGGGCCAGCAGATAACAGGAGACACCAACAGCTGCAATCACAAAGACCAGCTGTGTGCCAAGCCTGGTTTCCCAAATGCACCCTTGCCCTGTTACTATAGAAGCTCTGAAACTGGATGTGTTTGGTTTATCAGGTTCTTTTGCCGAGGGCCAACGGGCAGAAGAAAGCAAAAAGCAGCACGGCCTCCTAGATGGATTCGTGTTTATGTCCTCAGCCACGGAGGGTACAGTGACCCTCTCTCAACAGCGGTGGACACAGTATATAGCAGGGAAAGTGTTTCTTTGAAAGGCGATTGTGCGCTTAGGAGTAAACATTTCTGGGCACAGTGTCACTGGGAGGATTTTGTATTGAGAGGGCAGTGAGGCATGAAACCTCAGACTTCTGTGGTACTTGCTGCTACCAAAGTAATGTCAGAGGCTTGCTGTTCAGAGTTCCCAGCTCTGGTCCCTATTTCTCATGCGTTGCTTCCGTGGTGTGGGGAGAGGAGCAGGAGGAATGGTAAAATCTCGCTCCTGGAAGGGCACACATGAAAGTGGGGCTGAGAAAGGGGGGAGAAGGATGCATTCAATTAGGCCTTGAAGACAATTATTCACTTGTTTGCCTTTAATTGCCTATATGCCTGCTCAGTAGACAAGAGGCTGATTTTTGACAATTTTATTTTATTATTTTATTTTTTTTAAATATATATTTTATTGTGCAGGCCGATGCTCTATCCACTGAGCCAAACCGGTTACGGCGACAATTTTATTTTAAATGTATCTCTATGATATCTAGACAAAAGACTTTGTTTTTGTGAGTTTCTTTGTTTTATTTTTTACTGAGTATGGATTTCTTTATTTTTCTGGTCTTTGCTAGATTTATAGGCTTTAATGTTTTAGGAAATAAGGGAGACAGCAGTCTTTTTATTCTGTTAATGACATCAAAGTATTGATAATCTCTGGTAATACTATCTAAGAGAGTAAACAGATGTGATCTAAAAGTTTATAACATAGGAAAAAGCAATTTGATGGTGGTGGTAATGCCATTGTATTGCTCTCTGCAGTAACCACTCTCATTCATTCATTCATTCATACACACATAACCTCCCACCTCCCTCCACACACCGCACGCATTTTATATTTGTGCAGTTGATTTTTGTGAACCTGATGCTGATTCCTATTATGTTCGGGATTAGGCTCTTACTGCACATGGAAGATATCTGGGCCTGGTGGATAAAAAGAAAAGAAAAACGAAGGAGAAGTAAGGAGGGTCTGATTCTTTATTGTTTATACACAGAAGCCACTGTCCTTTGTATAATTCCTCCCTCAGGCTAATGGATTATGAGTTGGCAGAGTGGGAAAGATGGAAATGGTAGTTGCAAATATTCTTCAAATTGTAGAATAAAAGCTGGTTTTCACATGAGTTGGGCATTAGTTTGGATTCTGAGTGGCCAGAAGGTCAAAATTCTTTCTCTGACAAGAGTTATGCATCTTAAATGTATTTTCTTTATTTTGTCAAGTAGACCAAGGTCTTTCAAATCTTTGATGGCAGTGTGGGAAATCCTGCAGTACTTGCTTTACCTTGGTCCTGAAAACTCTTGGACATGAATTATCGGAACTTTTAAGTCACATTATTTAAACCATTTTAAAATACATTTTAAAAAACACTAGTGGCCCGGTGCATGGATTTCTGCACATTGAAAGGAAATTAATTAGTAGAAATATTTTAATAACGCTATTCGCCTTTTTTCTAGAAGTGTCAACCAAATTCACGATTGACAATGACAGATCGAAACACACGTCTGTGATTGGCGCCAGAGAGAACTTTATATATATAGATATTTGGAGGACAGATAACACTGACAAAGTCTTATGGCATGATTGTATTTTATATAAGTATGTGATTTGACCAGGATTTGGGAAAAGTTATAAAGCATTTTAGATATAATCTCATAATCTCCAAAGGTAGAGATGGCAACCAATAACTTGGTAGTTAGCTAATGAAGATCCTTAGACAGAATTAACAGTGTTTCATTCTTATAATGCATACTAGAGGCCCGGTGCATGAAAATGCGTGCACTTGGGGGTGGGGATTCCTCAGCCTGGCCTGTGTCCTCTCACAGTCCAGGAGCCCTCAGGGGTTCTGTGGGGAGCGGGCCTAAGCCACAGTCTGGCCTCCCTCTGCAGGAGCTGACCAGTGGGCCAATCGGGACAGCGCTGGCCTGCGAGCAGCTGGCCCTGCCCCTCCCCTATCGCCCCCTCTGCCCCTGCCCCCCCATCACCATCCCTCCCTCTGCCCGCTGGCACACACCTTGGCTGGCCCCACCCCCCCACCAACCAGTCATTCTACCATTTGCTTGATTTGCATATTACACTTTTATTATATAAGGTATTTTTTCTTTGAACACAGGCCTATTACTCAGATTTAGAAATACAAATAATAGTTGCCCACATTTTTCTTCCTCATCTCTGGTTAAGTAGTAGGGTATAATCTTGGCTACATTTCTAGACGAATGAAACGTTGGGTAAAGGCTAACACTCAGTATCCATTAAAGAAAATAAGCCTTGTATCTTGGTGTCATAAAAGATGGTTAGAGAGACCTTAGAATGAAGACCATTTCTGTTTACTAAGTTAGAGTTTGAAGTTGAGGCAGGACTGAGTCCAGTTGAGATTCTGGCATGTGGAGTCTCCCAGGTAAAACGAGGTGAAGACAAAGAATTGATATCCACTCATCTTGATTAGGCGCCCAGTGCACCATTAGCCTCTTCTTGAAGTCACTGAATCTCAGACTGTTTGAGGTGTTAATTTTGAGGTTCTCTGTTAGTCTCTACTACCTCTCATTTTACCCTAGGAGCCCAAGGCTCCAAGAATTGAAAACCATTTGCCCTGAGGACTGAGTCAGCTATTAAGTAGACTTGTTCTTTTGAACATTGTTTGAAATTTTTAGAATGTTTTCTTTTCATCTGGATTGTAGAGTTTCTTTTATCTTTTCATTTTTATTTGATGCTGAGTATGTTTTCTGCTCAGAAAGTAATACCCAGAGATGTCTTGGAGGTGGCATCCATGAAATAAGAGATGTGACTCCTCTAGGTCCTGGATGGCCTCTGTTTAGTACAGATACAGGCTCACGAGATGCACTTACAGGTCATGATATCCACCCCCCTATGAGGTTCTGATGTGTGATTACATCTACAGTGTCCTAAATGGTTGAATCCTTTAATCCTTCACTCTCAGTGCACTTCCTCTTTAACCAAGGCAGCCAATCCCATTGTTAAACAGCTTTCATATTACATCATACTTACTCAATAACTTCTACCATATTGTTAAACGAAACATACAAATAAAAACCACATGTGCACTTTCTGAAGTTGTTTTGATAGCAGGTGCACTTTTTAAATGACTTCTTTTGAGCCTGGATCATCAGGGCTTTGCTCAGATTGTGGGGGCATTTCTGGAAATATGACCATGAACCCTCCAGGGTTGTCTTAATTTTATGTTCAATAACGAGAACTCCATGCTATCTGAAACCTCCTTTACTCTGAAAGATTTCCTTAACACTTGGTAGATACTAAAAAAATGCTTCCTCCCCCTTTACTTTTTTAAAAAATATTTTTATTGACTTCAGAGAGGGAGAGAGAGATAGAAACATCAATGATGAGAAAGAATCATTGATTGGCTGCTTCCTGCACACCCCATACTGCACACCCCATACTGGATTGAGCCTGAAATCCAGGCATGTACCTTGACAGGGAATCTAACCATGGCCTCCTGGTTCATAGGTCATTGCCCAAACACCGAGCCAAGCTGGCCAGGCTCTCCCCTTCATTTTAAATTGACTCCTTGAGTTTAAGTGTTCCTTCCTGCTGCATCTAATCAAGGAGCTGGATTCTGCTTTCTAATAATGTAATCAGGATAAGATGGTGATGTTGGTGAAGCACCAGAAATGACTGGTAGGTCGCTGGGGGAAAAACTGACTAGTCCTTGGTTCCTTTATATTTCTTATAAGCAGAGGTCAGCCAATCACTGGAACTGTTGAGTGGTGTGTGAACACATATAACCCCCTGCCCAGGGAGACTCCTTTCTGCAGAGTCCTTTAAGTATGGCTTGCACATTACCACCTCACCTTGGAGCCTTTTCCAGATGCAGAATAAAAGGACCAGAGTTTGAGTTCTGACTCTTTATTAATTATTAGCTGTTGAGCTTGGGTAAATCCCTCAATCTTGAGGTTAATTATAACTAGCCCAAAGAGCTATTAAATGTGCCAAATGAATTAATAGGTGTGCGAATGCTTTGTAAGCTCTAGAAGGTCATAAAAAGATGAGCTGTTAATATTAACAATATTTTCTGTAAAAATTTTCCTGGTTACTTTAGCTCTCATGATTTTGCCTTTTTTGCATTCACTCTTGGTACCGCCCTTTGGCCCTTTCATACAACCATCTTTGATGCTGGTTGACCCTTCCTCTGGGTAGACCTGCTCTCTAGTAGGTCTGTAGCTTTAATATTTTAAATTAATTTTGTACTGTTTTTAAAGTGGAAAATGTCCTTTGGTAATATAAAATAATATGTATAACATATATAAAATTTAAAGCATAAGAATGTGTTTTATTCAGCACTTATTGAGCACTTGTGAAATGCTTGACGTTATGCCAGATCCTGGGATATCCGGATGTATAAGACAGCCCCTGGTGTGAGATAACTCTTCAACTGGGGTTGAGCAGCAGAGGGCAGGGTTCACATCAAATGAACAGGGAAAG
>NW_006297573.1:1971095-1984162 GCF_000327345.1 Myotis davidii
GAAAGAGGCTTTTTTACTTGGTGAAATTGAGGCTGTGCTCTAAAAATGTTCCTATTCTAGATTAAGTTACTATTTAAAATTTTTAAAGTTTCTTTCTTTTCTCACTTTTTTTTCTTCTAAAATGTAAGCTCAGTGGGTCTTGAAGGTCTTACATTCAGTAAATGTTTTTGAGCACCTACTGCAGACAGAACATTAGCTCCAGAAGGCCAGAGATCTTTGTCTCTCTTGTTCACTGAGGTATCCCTAGATCAGAATCTGGCATGTATAGGTACTTAGTAAATATTTGTCAAATGAACTGTGACATTTATTAGTTAAGATGATACTAGCTGTGATAACTGATAATTCTGAAAACCCCAGGGGTTTAATACAACAAAAATGTATTTCTTGTCCATGTAGAGATCGATTGGCAGTGGATTGGGAGACCCTGCTCCACATAGTCATTCAGGGACCCAAGATGATGGAGGTTGTTCCATCCTCAACCGGTGGCTTCTGTGGTTGCTTTAATGTACCATCAGTCTCCAGCCCGCAGACAGGGGAGAGGGAGAATGTGGAGGGTTACAAGGAGGCTATTTTTGGCCAGACTACATTTAGACAACTGGGATGGGTTTGGGCAAGAAATGTAGATCCTCGTTGGCTTCTTCCCAGCAATAACTCTGCATCTTGAAAGGGATGCACGCTGGCCATCTCTTGTAGACCAGATGCCATTTCTTTTCTGTTCACATGTGCGTCTCCCATAACCAGTGAGCTCCTTCGGGGCAAACATTCTATTTTATTCAATTTTATCTCATTCTAGTTCCCAACACACTGTAGCCTTTTAATAAATGTTTTCTGAATTGAAATAAGTAGTTTTTCTATTGGGTACCTGGCATCATACTAGATGCTTAAACATTTTGCTGAAAGAATAAAGGAATAAGAAACCATTTTACCCAATAAAGGTGTGGGACCCAGTGCTATTATGGTAGATATTCAGTAAGCAATTATTGAAAAAAGAAAGAGGGAAAAGACAAGACAAAGGAAGAGAAGACAGAAAAAGAAGGGAGGGGTAGAAGGAGGGAGAGAGGGAAAGTAGAAAGATGGGAGAAGCGGAGGTAGAAGAGGAGAGGAGAGAGGAAGAGTGACAAAAGGAGGAAAGGGGAGAGAAGGGGGCTGGCGTGAGTGGGAGGAGGGGGACAGAAAGAGTGAGAGAGGGAGAAAGATGAGAAAGGGAGGAAAGAGAAGGGAAGAACGAGCACACAGGAGGTTTCTGAAAGGTACATTTTGTGCCGCATCCTCACTGAAGGGTCCCCCTGTTAGGAAGCCAGGGAAGGCTTCCCAGAGCCCCTTGCTCTTTGGCTTCAGCCCTTCCTGGTCCGTCTGCCTAACTTCTCTGACTTTAAGATGTGCCCACCCCAATGTGGGACAGAACTCTCCCTCTCCTCTGCCAGGGGAATGAACTTAGTGAACGTCCTGGAAAGTTTGTGCTTCTCCGTGGAAACAGTACATCAAGGCCCCCTGCCACCCAGGGAGAAGCAGGAGGGCACAGCGCTCTGTGCAGGCTACCCGTCCCTTCTAGCACCCTTCTCTCAGATCAGGGTGTTACGCACAGATCTGGGGTGTGGACCCTCAGAGGGCCCCAGAATACTGTTTATCTTGCCTCTCTGATCAGTCTCTCGCTTCTGGCTCATTCAATTTCCCCACAAGATCTGCGTTCAGAGGTTTTCCGGGGATATGACTGATGGGCCTGCACGCGCAGGCCTGGGCATACTGCGCTCAGAGGCCTCCCCGAGCCCCCGACCACAAACCCGGCACCGAGGGCTGCAGGTTCCCGTACACACACGCTGGAATCATTTGCCTTTTGTTTCCTTTTGTGCCTTTAACACGTTTCTCCCCTTGGGCCTCCTAAATTTCACATTTATGGCGTGCAATGCGTTTTACCAGGTGCTTCCACCACAGTCTCTGTGGCAGGTCTTTAAATGTGATGTTCATGTGCCTGTTGGATAGATGCAGGACGTGAGGCTCAGAAAGGTTCAGTGTCTGGTTCACGGGGCTCAGCATCTGTCCACCTCGTTTGGAGCCTTTAACCCAAGTGTCTCTCCAACAGCACGATGGCCCTGCTGTCCACCATGCAGGCAGGCGCTCTGAAGGCCGCTCATGGAGATGCGTTACCTGGGCACCAGGAAACTGGGCTGTGTTTGGAAGCCTGGATACAACAGTGAATTTAACACCAAGAGGAGGACAGGAAACATTCTTTGTTCTCAGTACAGACGCCGTATTCTGTTTACAAAATTCCTCTCATTTCTGTGCAGGATTGGACAAAACAGTTACGGTGCTGCTGTAAAATTGCTAAAATCATAAACTGTTACTCTTGGTTTTAAATATCAAGCCAGGTGAAGGGCTGAAGGAACTTCTCAATGTCAGAGAAGGGAAAAATCACTTAAATGGCAGAATGGACACCATATGGCAGCTTTTTTGGTTTTGTTTTTGAGAGAGTGTGTTATTTCTTCCCTCTAGATTTTCGTAACCGTCTGTCCCCACATAATCCAGCGCTGGGAGAGGTGGGCAAGGACCTAGGATGGCGTTGCTGAAATTAACTTTGTGAAACAAGTCTGTTGGCCCTTTATACTAACTTCCAAGCTTGCTACTGATTCTGATTTGGTTTGAAGAAAGAGATTTCTTCCAGGCCATTCTTACCATTATGGAAAACAAAAGTAATTGTATGACTTAATTTTCTTTGGCTGAGCATCTAGTAATTGTGTATCAGAGGGTGAAGCTGTGGACTGTGAGTGCTTTAGGGTATTTTGGAGAGCAGGTAGTGCTCTCCCCATCCCACAGATTAGGAAACTGAGGCCTGTGTTGTCAATACTGATGAAATTATTGTTTCTCTTATGGTAAAAGTTATGTAGAAAACGATAGAGAGAAAGCAATCTGTAATCCCACACTAAGAGGAAACCAGTCTATTTTCTATTTATACACTTTTTATATTAATTGTCATCTTACTGTTTTGAAATGCAATTTTAAAACATTTAAATATATCCTGGATATTTTCTCATGTTATCATTTCTCCATTTATCCAACAAATAATGAAAACAGGCCACACTTTGTATAGCTCTTCGTTTGTGCCCGGGACTCCTCTATACACATCACAAATGGCAACTCACTTTACCCTCACAATGAACCTGTGGGGTAGTAGTAGGATTAGTACCCCCATTTCACCGATGAGGACACTGAGACACAGAGGGGTTACACAACCTCCCGAGTCATCCAATGAAGAAGTAGTGGAGCCAGAATAGGCATCGTGTGGTTTGATTTCTCTGTCTCCTGGCCTGCAGTAAGCTAACAACCCTCGATGCTGAATGCACGCTGGTGTTTAGAAGGCTGACTCGCCCAATGAGAAAAGAAGCCCCCTAGTTTTGGGAACGGCCAAGATTCATGCTTGAGGTGTGACTTATTCACTTAAGGTTCTGTGCCCAGTCGAGCTCGATGCTAGCAAGGATTCTGAAAAATAGCAGATCGCCTGCAGGTTTGCAGAGCTTGTAACATAGCAGCTTTACATTTGACCTTGAATGTTGTTGGCTGACTCCCCTTGACCTCCAACTTATACTCCTTTATTAAGTCAGTCTTCTGTGCGGGCACCTGTAAGAGAGGGGTGTAATACCAGTGTGCTTAAGGGCCTGCAGCACTCCTCGATGGCTTTGGGGATTTCTAGCTAGCCAGGTGGACTCAGTGAAAAATGCCACTTTTCAGATTCTGATAATGTCTTTAAATCTTTCAGTGAGAAGATTTGTTTTAAGTCAATGAACAGAGTCTGATTACAAATGAATTTTTCAATTCCCTAAAGCCCCAAAATATAATTTTCTGATTTTAAGTAAAAACTCTCTTCATTAATTTTTGAAGGGCATAAAATTAATCTTTTAAATGATGTAGTTTTCTTTTCTAAGGCCCAGAACAATCCATTCTCTAAGGTTTCCATGCACACCTTTCCATCCATTTATTAATGAAGACAGCCCCAGGAGATGGGGATTGTGCTAGGCAGTAGACATATAAGACCTAACTCCCTGTCTTAGAGTCTAGTGAGGACTGATAAATAACAAAGAATCCCACTACAATGTTCTAACTGCTAGGAGGCAGGTGAGTGTGCAGGTGGGAATGAGAAAAGACTTCTTGATGGTTTGATGTTACGGAAACATCCAAACCATGACATACTCAACTTGTACTTGCCATGGTTAGGCTTCAAGGCTTTTCTGAATACGTTCAGTCTGCATTTATAGATGTAAGAAAGGAACTTATCCTCAGCTTTAAAAAGTCTTTGTCTAGTACCCAGTTAAAAGGAAAAGGAGGAAGAGTTGTCATATGTAAAGTTTTAAATGCAATTCAAAGAGTGTCTTATGCATTAATGGAGTCAACAGTAAACCATGGAAGTCTTGTAATCCCAGCTCAATCAGACCTGAGTATGCAATAGTAGACCTTTTTTTTAAAAAAAATAAATAAATTGGAAGGCCGTGTTTGTGCAGTGCTGGATGTGTAACAGGAGCATAGGGGTTACTTGTGAGTGACACATGTGGTTGAAAGTACCCTGAAAGGGGGGCGGGTAAGAGGTGTGGATTCTAAATCTGGTTTGGTCACTAGACTCAGCTGTGTCAGAATCCACATTCATCTGTGTCACAGAGATCTGAAAAACTTGTCATCTTGTGGTCATCAATGGCTGATTACCCTCTGCCTTGTGCCATGTTCTTAACGAGAAGAAAGGCAAAAGTGTAGGCACCAGCTGAGTCAGTGCCCCCTCCTCACTTCCAGCTCATCCCATTGGCCAACCCTTGTCACAAGACCACCTCCGGCTGCAAGGGGAGCAGGAAGAAGATTTCCAGTTGAGTACATTGCTGCCCCTAATAAAACAGGGCTCTATTACAAAAGGGGAAAAGGGAGACTGGATATTGGGTTGAAATCTAACAATCTCCATCATATTAACTGTGTAATAAGTGAGCTAAATTGGTGGTTAGTTCAGTGTCTTCACAGGTCCAGTTCCAGATCCAGGCAAAAAGTGTGTTTTCTTTGATTAAAGTCAAAATTGCGGATGCCAATTCAATAGTAGACTAGAAGGTTATTTTTCCCTTCCTTTATCTCTCTCTTGGTTGATGTCATTCATTTGAATTTTAATTAGGTTCACTTGTTTAGTTTGTATTTAATTTTGGGTTTATTTTATTTGCCCTTTTTTTTTTTACTCATTTATTTACTTACTTATGTCTTTGTTTATGTGTGAAACCTTAATATGGTTTTAAAATTCAGAACTATATAGAAAGGAATATTCAAAAACATGTCCCTCATCACCATCCTTCTCCCCAATTCCCACTATCTCATCATTTATACTTCATTCCTACTCACCCCACTCCCAGAGGCAATCCATCTCATTAGTTCTTGTTTAAACCTCCTGTACTGCACCAGTGTGCACACACATGTATTTTCTCATTTCCCCCACTTACAAAAGGTAGTATACTATAGTTCTCTTTTGCACTGAGGATTTATGTGGATGGTTATAAGAAATGAAATAATGGTGAGGCTAGATAAGTGTATATTAAGAGGGGGAAGATGAAACAATGGTGGGGGAAACCACATCTGGTTAGGAAAGATCTTATGGAGGAGGCTGCAGTGAACAGTGTCTTAAGAGTAGGAAGAAAGGGTTTTTTCTAGACATTGATAGAGGAGAGGAAGGGAATAACCAATAGACTAGTTGGATAGCAGCAAAAGGGGATCAGGTCAGGGCATCAGTTCAGGGAAGCCGTTCAGTGGTTGCCGTGAATGTCCAGTTAAAGAATGTGAATCTTTGGGGAGGAGAGTGATATACACAGGAAGCAAAACCTGAGTGTTGTGCACTTTTCTTGGGCTAGGCCAGTGGTCGGCAAACTCATTAGTCAACAGAGCCAAATATCAACAGCATTTCTTCAAAATAGACTCACCCAGGCCGAAAACCGACTTCTGCGCATGGGCCACGAAGTTTCAATCGCACTGTACGTGCGCCCACATGTGGTATTTTGTGGTAGAGCCACACTCAAGGGGCCAAAAAGCCGCATGCGGCTCGTGAGCCGCAGTTTGCCGACCACGGGGCTAGAGGGTTCATAGAGAATTTAGTGATGACCTAACAATTCATTTTGAATGGGCACTGATTACATGTTACAGAGAAGGAAACTGAGGCCTAGAGACTTCCTCGAAGGCTCAGAATCAGACAGTGGCAGAGTTGGAAACAGGCAAGATCTTGACTAAAAGTCCCATGATCTGTGCTTCTCAGGCAGTGTGTTTGCCATTTTATGTTGGAACCTTTCAGCTCATTTAATCCCAAATCATAAAATTTAGCCAGAACAATAGCAACCTTATACCAGCCTGATATGGGCTCATTTGTGTCCCTGCTCAAAATTCATATATTGACGTCCTTCCTAACTCTTAGTACCTCAGAATATGATTGTGTTTAGAGATAGGGCCTTTAAAGAGGAAATTCAGTTAAAATGAGGTCATTAGGAAGAGTATGACTGGTGTCCTTATAAAAGGAGGAGATTAGGATATAGACATGCACAGAAAAAGGACTCTGTGAAGACACAGTCGGGGGACAGCCATCTGCAAGCCCAGGAGAAGGCCTCAAAGCAACCAAACCTTGATCTTGGATAGCTAGCCTCCAGAATTGTAAGAAAATAAATTTCTGTTGTTTAAGCCTCAGGCTGTGGTACTTGGTTATAGTAGCTGGAGACAACGAAGACACAGCCTTAAGCCACTCTTCTGGGTTTACTGGTGGGATCTCACACCAGCTTGGCATCTTTTCTCCTGTTTGTTGCAGCCTCTCAACCTTCCTGTTGCTAAGAACCCTTGCAGGGCCCTATCTTATGTCACCCACTAAGCCTCATTGCTCCAGAGGCAAAAAAGAGTGGAGGGGAGTCTGCCATAGTGCGGAGAAAAGCAGAGGGCAGACCAGGAGCCATTCACTGGCCACAGATTATTAACCTTCTGGCCTCCAACGGTGTGGTTGAATGAAGCATCTTTAAAGACACTTCCAACCACTGGATTTTTTAAATAATATGGAGAGAAACTATCTGTTGGTCCTACTAAATATTTTTTTTAAATTAAAGGTTTTCTAATTTAATTTTTTTCAAATGATCTGCCTCACTACAGATTTGAATGCATCAGGATATCAAGATTTTTAAATTAGGTGGTGAGATTATGAGTTGTTTTAATATTTGTCTTTATGCCTCCTGGTATTTTCAAAGTTTTCTTTAATGTACATGACTTTTATGGGCAAGGCTGGGGAAGTATCGATCATAAAGGTGAAGAAAATTCCAATCCTTGATAGAGGCAAGCAATGGTGAATAAAAAGATTTCAATTCAAAGGAGTTCCAAAAAAGACACCACATTTTTAAATGAAAGGATAATAAGAATAGTTGTAGGACAGGGGTGTATAAAGCTCTTGAAGTAATGAACATATAATATTTTTACAGGTTCTTTTGTAAGTGGGAAAAACTTATCTTTCTTATGCAAATGGTAATGAAACAGCACATACAATTTTATAGTAATTGACATATAATGTATAGAAGTGAATGTAGATCTAAAAATAATGAAGTGTGAAAATACTAGTTAAAGATGGAAAAATCTGTCACAGATGTCTATTTAGGGTTTGTTATTTGGGTCTTGGCAAAGTATACGTGATAATAGACTCGCACCATCATGGAGAAGCTGTTGACATTATGACTTGACTTTGATTATACTTGGGAAGAAGTGGATAGAGATGAGAGTGCAATTTAGACTAGAAAAAAGGAACTAGATTCAGAAATTATAGATAAAGCCAAATAGACTCATAAGAAAAATGAGAACATTTTACCATAGTTTATAGCTTAATTCCCCAAATAATAAAGCTGTTGTTCATTTAAGTCACCAATAATCAGAATAAAATAATGCACTTAAGAACACTGGGACTATGTAAAGAAGAGAATATCATAATTGTTAGCAATTGGTAGCCAAATGTAATCAGATCTTCCCATGTAGAATGCCCTTCGATAATATGGGTTTTTGTTGTCATTTCTTGCAGACCTTTTTCAAGCACAGGTAAAATACAACAAACACCCTTCACTTGGCAGATGAAATTGCTTCAAGGAGGGCTTTTTCTAGGTCACTAACCAAAACACCCTGATGGTGACAATCCACCCACTTCTATGCACATTTCAGAGTGCACGGCCTCATGAATAGGGGCCTGATAACCGAGGTGCACTCTTTGGTATCGGTTACAGGAGTGATCACTTGTCCTGTGTCCTCTGTTATAGAAACCAGGATCATTTTGGAAGCATATGGTTTCACCTGAGGAGCACATGTGCTATCAAGATTTGTGTGTATGTGTGTGTGTTTGTAAAAGACATTTTATGTGTGCCTTGAGTGACCTTCCTAAGAATCTCTTACAGCTTGTGGGTGTTCAGGCCCTGTCCATGGATTTCTCTTAAATACAAATCCAGCTGTGTCCGTTCCCTTAACTCCTCCTGCGCCTGCTCAAGGTTAAGCCTTGCAGGCAGCTCTTTAGTAAGTGTCCAGAGGGTAATTACCCAGATGCACCTGGGTGGGGTTTAACCCCTTGCACCCCACCCTCTCTGCCAGAGTCACCGGGGAGATTCAGATGTTCGAGAGGCACAGTTAGTGAAATCACTTCCCTCTCCCGAGGTAACTTGATCTTGTCAAACAATGCTTTTCACAGAACATATGTGCTTTCGTTTTATTTGAAGGTTCTGAAATAACATTCTCCATTTTGCTCACTACTGAGGCATATGCACAAAGAAGAAAACCCTATTTTGGTTACACATGAAACGTTATTATTAGTAGTAGCTTTATTATGATGATGTGTTTTTTTGTTTGTTTTGTCAAAAGAAAAGCCACAACATTTCCTAAATCAAAATAAAAGCAATTACTGCAATGTCACTTTATGTGGAGCCAGAGGCTAGAAAGAAAATTTGCAAAAGTTGAATTCAGGGAAGACCAAGAGGAAACCAAAATGACTTCCCCAGAAATGAGTATTCAGCTGTTGTTTCTTGGCTGGATTTGGGGAGAAGAAAAATAATTACTTAAAAAAACAAAACATTAAACTGCTCAGATTATGAACAGCTTTTTCCACAACACCCCTGGTGATCCAGGTCTCATCTGGGCTGGACACGTGGTGATGTCTCACAGGGGTAGGGCATTCTAGGTGGGAGGTGGTTATTACTGCCCAAGACCATGGCCTGTAGCAGCTCATTGGGCAGGACGTGGGGATGCCCCTGGAGGCGGAGTCTAACAGGTGAAGAACATAGTCTTTGGTGACCAGCTGTGGACTGTGTTGTGCACAGTCTCAGGCAAGTTGCTTAAGTTTCTCAGTCTCCATTGTCCTCACTGAAAATGGTGCCATTGATGCTCACCTCGTAGAGTTGTTTTTAAAAATGAAATGAAACCAACTGTGTCAAGTGTTGAGTGCATGCTGGCACATTACACACACTCCAGCGATAGCAGTTATTTTATGATTACAGAAGCGCTCTGCCACAAACAGGTATCTGACTTTGGCTCAGTCATGCCGTGTCGGTGGCTGAGCTTTGGATTTCTTATCTATAAAGTGTGAAATTTTAGGCTGCACTCCTTCTTGTTGTGGAAATTGGTGAGTCTTTGAAGCTCCTCTTAAATCCTGGTGAACTCTAAGAGTATTTTCTGTGCTTGGCAGTGAGCAGAGTTGCCCAAGTTCAGGTTAAGTTCTTGCCAGGAGATGACTAGAACTTTGCTTAAGTCCCAGGCAGTTTTTTTCATCCTGGGACCACAGCAGGAGAAGGAAATCTGTTCTTATTGCTCCTCAGTCTCATTATGAATCTAAAAACTCTCCCATAGCCAAAACCTATATTCTCCTGCACTCCAAACTCTCCCGATCTTCCTACTTTAAGGTAATATCTAATGCATGGTATTACATCGTTGCTTTCAGACTATTTTGGTTTATATTATGATACTGACTCCTCAAAACAGTGTATGGGGGATCTATTATGACCCCCAATTTACAGGTGAGGTAACAGAGGTCTGGATTTGCTGAGATCATGTAGCCAAGAATTGGCAGATATGTGGCTAATACTCAGGTTTTTCACTACAAAAACAAATGTTTCTCCCAGTGAAGTAGGCTCCTTTACAAAGTGCCTGGAGCCTTTTGTTTATAAATGAGGAGAAGCAAAGAAAAGGATGAGGTCACTATTGGAACAGGACAAAGAAATGCTGATTTCTTCATGACTCACCATCTTAGGCCTTTGATTCCCATCATCCTTTGCTACAAAGAGCTAATGTTACTTTTGTAAACAGTTTAGTATTTTACTATAGTATTATATAGGTGAACTACAGATGAGCAAAAAAAAAAAAAGTGGGCATAAAAGATATTCCTACTTAAGTGATAATCACCAACATTTTGAGGTAATAACTTTCCAGAGCTTTTCCCACATTGATATATGGGTGTGTATGAGAACATGTATTCAACAAAATGTTTAAAATCCCATATTTAGGAACAAAAAATGGTAGAGGTTGTCCACAGACAGCTGTAGGGGACCCAGATTATTCACCTCCCTCAGAATGGCTCACCTGCCTGCCTCTCTTGGAGAGCTGGCTGTCATCACTGCCTCCTCATTCCCCAGGACAAGCCTGCAGCTCCACCTCCATAACTCCTGCTACATTGGAGCCCAGAGAGTCAGCATCCAGGCCTGACCAACCCGTAGCACAGAATCCCTGGCTTCTCTTCCATGCCAGGACTCAGACAAAGCTCTGTGCCCCGGCGTGGGCGCTGGCTTCTCCGGGAGCTCTGTGTAGAGGCTGGCTGATACAATCCAGAAGGGCAGGAGATTTAGGACCCACGGGTGCATCTCAGCCAAGGGGAGTCAAGGCAGTGGGAGATTGTTCTGAGCCATGGAGGGTTCGATGCAGCCTTGTCCTGATGACCACCAGCAGTTTCTTGTGAGGTTGAGACAGCTTGGTAACCAATGTGTCACCTTGTATTTGCTTTATCTTCTTTCTTACCTCACCTTCCTTTCTCCC
This sequence comes from Myotis davidii, assembly GCF_000327345.1. NCBI lineage: Eukaryota > Metazoa > Chordata > Mammalia > Chiroptera > Vespertilionidae > Myotis > Myotis davidii. The sequence goes on from NW_006297573.1 coordinate 1,982,121, forward strand.
TCCTGCTTCCCACCCTGGGAATGCACCTGCCTCCCCACTAAAGCTGTAGCACATGCACACACACACGCACACACACATTTCCCTCAGGTTCTTTTATTTTTTTATACCTAGGAGACTGAGCTGAGATGATGGTCATTGCATCCATAATATCTCTCTGTTCAGTAAGTGCATGTGAAAAAAACAACAACCCACACCAACATTCAGTCATTTTTAGTGAATGTGGATTTGATTATTGACAACAGCATCTGTGTGCATTGGAGAGAAGTATATTGAAGTTGTCCTCAGATACCACTGGTGATAGGTGGACTAAGGACCCCTTCCAGCCACACTGTCCCCACGAAGATCTGAAAGCCATGGCTGGGTTGTTGAGGGAAGATCCAGGTCACCACAGCTCTTTTCTCCTTCACTTGACCTTGCTGCAGTTACAAACCCATACGTAAACCTCAGTCCACCCAGCCTCCTCCTTGCGCTGCCTTTCGAGCATGTGAAGTCTTGACGCCTGCGCACATTTTCCCAGAGTGAGGCACTGCACATCTGGGTCAACTTTATTCCAGTTTTTTTTTCTTTCTTCTTTTCTTTAGTCAACCAGTGTGAGTAACTGCTACATGAAACCGTGAAGAAAATGGAATAAATATGTTGGAAATGCTAGAAAGTGATCTGTAGTTGTTTATTCTCCTCAGTGTCACTTCCTGGGCTTACTTTTAAGCATTCAGAGAGCTTTGACAATCTTTAAAAGTACTTGGCATGCTGCAAAAAAAAAAAATACGGTCTATTCTCTAATATGCAAGAACATTTACACTGTGCTTCTGGTTTGAAAGTGTGTGGGACAGGCCCTCTCATGTGTTGATTCAAGTTCTCTTAATAAGGCACTTACTCTTTTATATAACTCGGTGCACTTACTCTACTAAGCAGTGTTCACTCCTTTTTTTTTTTTTCCTCCTCTAGGGCAGGGATTGTGTCTTGTACATCTCTGTGTTCTCCAACAGTGCTGACATCTAATTGGTACTGCCTGTACTCCCTGAGTGATGAGGTGGAGGGGGAATTTTTCAGTTGGATGAGTAAATTATGGTGAATTGCACAAGATGTCTGCATTTCAAAGGGCACATGCTAGAAACACAATTTATATATGAACAATTAGTGAACAAGACAGTGTATTTGTTTACATAATGTCTTCTTTTCAGACAGAACTCCTTGCCTGCGTTCACAGAGAGCGCTCTTTGGCTCATTTAGGTAGAAACAGAGAAAAGGGATCAGCCACGTCAGAAACAGTGAAGGAAGGCTTGTGGCCCAGGGTCTCATCGGGATGGTGGGGGTGAGTCAGTGGGCTGTGGATTCAGTTCCGGTCTTGCCTCTTGAAATCTGGGCTAGCTCTAGCCAGTTTGGCTCAGTGGATAGAGTGTTGGCCTGCAGACTGAAGGATCCCAGGTTCAATTCTGGTCAAGGGCATGTGCCTTGGTTGCGGGCACATCCCCAGTAGGGAGTGTGCAGGAGGCAGCTGATCGATGTTTTTCTCTCATTGATGTTTCTACCTCTCTATGCCTCTCCTTTCCTCTCTGTAAAAAAAAAAGAAATCAATAAAAATATATTAAAAAAAAAGAGAAATATGGGCTAGCCTTTGGGATCTGTCTCCTCCATGAAGCATTTCTTGATCCCTGAATATACAACTAACCTCTTGTGTCCTCATAGCCCTGTTTGGGACTTTTCTTCTGGCTCTGCTCCTGAATGGCCATTTGTGTTCTTGTCTGATCCCTTCCACTAGATTACTGAATAAGGTCTGGATTCTTTCTGATTCGCCCATAGAACCTCCAGAATGTCTAGCATAGTTATGCCTTTTGCTCAGGCCACTGCAGAAATGCTTACTGAAGCAGACTCCCCAACCCAGGGTTTCAGAACAATAAGGACATTTATCCTATGCGGGGCTTTCGTAGTGAAGTGGTTTGAACAGTGGCCCCTAAAGACAGTGTCCACATCCTGGAACATGTGAATGTGACCTCATTTAGAAAAGGGATCTTGCCAATGTGAGTTGAATGTTTGTACCTTTT
>NW_006297573.1:1984201-2004534 GCF_000327345.1 Myotis davidii
TTTAATGATGCTTATTTTGAATGAAATAATTAACTACACTTAGTATCAATAGGAATTATGAATGATGGTGCTGAATGATGTCTCGGTATCTCAGTAGACAATGAATTTAATTTGCTAGCTTGCTAGTTATAATGGGTTGAATGGTGGCTCCCTTGTCCTAAACCCCAGAATCTGTGAATGTGATCTTATTTGGTAAAAGGGTCTCAAGATGAGATCATCCTGATATATCTGAGTGGGCCCTAAAACCAATGACAAGGGTTCCTAAGAAAAGAAGAGGAGAAGACAAAAGAAAAAAACATGGGAAGACAGAGGCAGAGATTGGAGTATTGCAGCTATAATCCAAGGAATTACTGAAGCCACCCAATGCTTAAGGCAAGGAAGGATTCTCTTTCGGAACCTTGGGAAGAAGTGTGGACTGGCTGACACCTTGACTTCAGACTTCTGGCATCCAGAATTGTGAGAGAATAAATTTCTGTTGTTTTAAGCCACCAAGTTTATGATTATTTGTTAAGGCAGCCATAGGACACTAATGCATATAGGTTGAGTTGGAATTTCAATTGTACCCCTTAACTAACTCTAAGTTCCTTAAGGGCAGGGACTGTCTGTCTTATTCCCAGTGGGGCCCCCAGTGCCTCGTATAGTGACAGGCACATAATAGGTTTTCATTAAATGTTAAGTTCTCTTTCCTTCCTTCCTTCCCTATTATTCAAGGCCATATCTGTGCCGGTGGGAGTAGAGTGGTTCCAGAACACACTTCTACTTTTCCTTAATTTTCTATTTGTGGCATAGGTTGTTAGTTATTTCCCAGTATTTGTTCTCTTCTTTTGTAATGATAGAACACCTGATTTTGCAGATGGCTATAGCTATGCATCTGTATTCTGACCAGTGGGTTGTAAGTGGAATTGTTGTGAGGTAGCTTCTGGGAGCTTCCTCAGAAGACATCTGGTAGATGCTCTTTGCACCTTCTTCTCTTTCTCCCTTCTGTCTGCCTGGAATGCAGGTGCTGCCATCTTGGATCCGAAGAGCAAGATCCCCACCTAGGGATGATGAGCAGTGAGTTAGGCAGGGTCCACACCCCTGTGTGCAGCAGAGCCATCATACCAGTCCTGGGCTGCATGCTTCTAAATGTCTGTATTAGAGGAAAACAAAACTCCAGTGTAAACCATTGTAGTTGGGGAGAGATATTATTGCCTACAAATTTGGTACTCCGGGGGGATTATCTGTTTACTACATGGACTAGTATCTTATGAAAGCCACTTTGAGCTTCTCTTTTACTATGATGTTTCCAAACCTGTGGCCTCAGCTCTTTAAACTTGTGGAATGACCTCTGGAGTTAAACAGAGCTGGGTTTGAACCTTGATTTGGTTGCTCACTCCTTTGCAGTGTTGTTACCTCCCTGAGCCTTAGTGTTCTCATCTGTACAATGGAGATAACAGTAACTATCTCTTAGGATTGTTGGTCTAGGCACAAGAAGGAGATCATGTCTGTAAGTAGATACTGATAGTTATAGTTTTGTATCTTCATTTTGTTAGGACAAGTGAAGTCACTAAAGCTGCTCTTTTAGGAAAGGAGGAAACAAAAAACTGAATGAATAAAAAGTTTAATCCATAAAGCATTACAAGGAACACTTTGAAACAAGAAAAATCTCAAATAAGCAACCTAACATTACACCTCAAGGAACTAGAAAAAGAAAACAAACAAAGTTCAAAGTTAGTAGAAGGAACGAAATAACAAACATCACAGCAGAAATAAATGAAATAGTAAGAAGACAATAGAAAAAAATCAATGAAACTTATAACTGGTTCTCTGAAAATATTAGATAAAGTCTAGCCTTTACCTAGAATCATCAAGAAAAAGACCCAAATAAATAAAATTAGAAAGAGAAAAGTAGATGTTATAACTGATACCACAGAAATACAAAGGATCATAAGAGACTATTATGAACAATTATACATCAACAAATTTGACAATGTAGAAATTATGGATAAATTTGCAGAAACATACTTCCTACCAAGATTGAATCATGAAGAAATTTGAACAGACCTCTTACTAGTAAGTGATTGAATTAGTAATCAAAAACCTCCCAAGAAACAAAAGTTCAGGACCAGACAGCTTCACTGGTGAATTCTACCAAATATAAGACTTAATACTTAAACTCTTAAAGTCTTAAACTTCTCAAACTCTTCAAAAAAAATTAGAACAATACAGAACACTTCAAAATTAATTTTAAGAGCCAGCATTACCATGGATATCAAAACCAAATAAAGACATCACACAAAAAGAAAATTACAGGCCAATATCTCTAATAAACATAGGTGCAAAAATCCTCAATAAAATATTAACAAACTGAATTTAAAATACATGAAAAGGATCACACACCATGATCAAGTGGAGTTTATTCCTGGGATGCAGGGCTTGTTCAACATCCACAAATTAATAGATACCCCCCATTAACAAAGTGAAGGCTAAAAAAATCATATAATTACCGCAATAACACAGAAAAAGCATTTTGACAAAAATCTAACATCCATTTATGTTATAAAAACTCTTAGCAAAGTAGGTATAGAGGGGATGTACCTCTACATAATAAAAGGAGCACTTTGACCTGTGCATGGGATATGAAGGGCCTGGATAAGGAATTCTGCTCAAGCTGTAGGTATCAAGTTTTGGCTGTGAGAATGAGACTGGATATTTTTTTAACTCATTCGGCAAACATTTCTTGAACTCCCACTGTGTGCCATGTGTGTGTGTGGGGGGGTGCTGTGGGAGTATACAGAGGTGAATTAAGACCTGGTTCTGATCTCTATCCTCAGGAATTTACCATCCAATGGACAAGACAAATCCTATATAATAAAAGCCCAGCGACCATAACGACTGGATCGACTGCTTGACCAGTCACTATGAGGTGCATTGACCACCTCTTGGTCCCTCCCCACACTGGCCTGCAGGCTTCAATCACAGAATGGCGAACAGGGAACCACGGGAAACCGGTTGGGTGGAAGCAGGGTGGGACTGGGGACTGGTGAGCAGGTGGAACAGTTGACATCTTGGTCCCTCCCCGCCGCCTTCAGGCTCTGATTGATTGGTGGCGGCAGCGGGGCAGGACTGGGAACTGGCAAATGGGCAGAAGATGGCCCTGATCGCAGGCTAGGCCTAGGGAACCTACCCGTGCATGATTTTGTGCATGGGGCCTCTAGTATTATTATAATGCAAGTGTTAACAAAGTGCTAGGGGAGTACAGGAGTCTGTGCAAGAACTGGAGAAGGTCAGACCTGTTGCCCTGTAGGCTGGGTTTTGAAGGATGAGCAAGAGTTCAGCAAAAGAGACCAACAGTCTAGGAATGGTAGATGACATGTACAAAGGCAAAGAGATCAAAAGAGCAATGTTAGGGGTTGGCATATTTCATTTCAAGGGGTGGGAGAGCGGGTTACTGGGACATGAGGCTGAAGATGTATCTTTGATGCTGCTGCCTAAGGAGTTGGGTTATCTCTTTTTAGTTTGGGGGAGGCATGGACATTTTTAAGAAAGGGAATGATGTGAGCAGTTCTCATCTGATACGTATGCTTCTCTTCTCCCTGTTCTTTTCCATTGGAATGCTGCCATTGAGGGCAAGGGAGGAGAAATATCCAGCAGTTTGGGGAGACACAGATATTCTTTATCTTAGTTGAGATTAACAAAACAAATTAACCCGGGAGTGAGAAGAAACCCTTCAGATAAGAAATGGACAAACTCTGTTGCCAATAGTAACACCAAATGTTTTCACTTAGCTGGGCCATTTATTTTTATTCCCCCCCCCCCCATCTTTAAAAACTCTTGTATTTCTGGTCAAAAAGAAAGGCGTCATCTTTAGGAATGCAGTGGTTTTACTTCTGGTAAGAAGTGAAGAAAATGTACCTTCTGGATTTTTCTATGCTTGATAAAGAGCATAGTGTCTAAATGTAGGTTATAAGACTATATCTCTAACATCTCATTTATAAAAGAAAAACTAAATATGTGTATGTAATATAAATTGCTTTTTGCGTTATAGAATTTCTCGGAAAATAAATCTTAAATATATTTTACAGAAGTTCTCAGCACAACATCAGAAAAAAACACACACATTTCTTGGGAGGAGGAGGGGTAGGCTGTGTATTTTGGAAAGAGTTTGGCTCCTTCTCTTGTTGATACCATTTACCTGGCTGTTGGTGAAGATTTCGATGGTCCTTTCATTATTAATTCAACATGTATTTATTGAGCAACTACTCAGCAACCAGACAGATGCACCTTTCTGGGCAGGCTTACTTTAGATGGAAAGCCAATCTCTGGCCTGTCTCACGGCCTCCCCCTGAGATTTTCTTAGCTGGGCTCAGTGTGGCCACAACACCCTGTGATTCTGTCATCGCCTCTCTTGCTGCGAGGGGCCGCTGCAGAGCCCTTCATAAACAAGCTGTCCGGGCTGTTTGGATAAGAGCGGGGGAAAAGACAATAATAAACTCAGGAGGATGGCATGGCCAGGGGGGTTCACTTGGACGGGTTTTAATGGTGTTTCACACGCGACGAGCTCTTCAAAACACTGTCCTCCCACGGCCACCCTGGAAATGCCAGCCTTTCCCGTGGAACCTTCTGGGACCGAGCAGCCTCAGGTTCAAGGGAAGGCTCTGGCTGTTTCTTCTGAGAACAAACATAAATGTCAGAGGCCCCTCTCTGCTTGAGTCAGAGGCTGTAGGTTAGGCGTGCAGAAGTAATGGCTAAGTTTTAGAAGCTGTGTTAGGTGTTTCAAAAATAGGTATTTTGAAAAAAAACTTTAAGTTAAAAAAAAAAGATTAGACATCATTAGCCCTCACTTTCTCCTTTTCAGGACCAGATAAACAGCCAGAACCCTGAAATAAACCAGAGTATTCCGGGAGGTGAAGCACAGGGTGAACATGTTTGAGTAGAAATAGGCTTTTTAGTTGTGACAGATTATATGTGAGTTTCATATAAGGCTGTGATGGCTTCAGACAGGTTCAAGTGTGGCCACAAGACAAATTCTGCTCTGGTTTATTGTCTTTCCTTTTCTGGGGGAGTGGGCAGGCAGGAAGAGAGAGAGAGAGAGAGAGAAGCATGCTCCAGGTTACTGCTGAGCCATGCCCCGCATCCCAGCTCATGCCAGAGGTTAGGGGAGAGAGAAGAGAGAAGAGAGAGCCCTCAGGCAAAGCTAAGAACCTATAAGTTGAGGTAGATAGACAACACAAGTCCCTTCAGTAACTCTCAAGGCTTTAAATAGTCTGACCCTTGCCAGATTGCTCTGCTAACCTGTGGAAGCATCAGATGTTTTGTGTATACTGACCCACAGACCCCTGCAACTTCCAAACCCTCCTTCAAGAATGAATTCAGAAGCGATCCGTAAAGTCCGAGCCGTTTGTAAAAATCGGTTGAAATCTGCCCCCTCCTTTTCCTTTGTCTCTGCTTCATCCTTCCCAAGGCACAATCAATTGATCTTCCATGTTGCTTCCATGTGACTTGGCTCATGAGCACTCTTGGAATTGACAGTCCCAGCGCGGGGGAGCAGATGGGGTCTGGGCGAGCCTCTGGAGGAAACTGGCTCAGGATCAAACGGGATAATACGTTCAGGGTTATCTGTTCCCTATACAGCACTGCCCGTGTGGCCATCGCTACCCTTTGTTGAATAAATTGTGCTTGGCATTTTCCCTTTAAATCTTCACAACAACCAGGTGAAGGTAGGCATCTTGGTCATCTTCCTTTTAATGGCAAGGAAGCTGAGTCTTGGAGAGGTTAAGGAGTGATTATCCAAGGCCAAATAAATAATTAATGGGAAAGTTGGAATTCAAACCTAGTTTTGACTCCTCGGTCTTGGCCCACTACTCCATGTTGTTGGGCCTGGGAAGAACGCAGACATGAGCAGACAGGGTCTTGGCCATCCAAGCATCCAGGTTGGGGTGGAGAAATAAGGCAGTTGCTGCTAGCTGGTGTACCACCTGGGGTGGGATAAGGGCTCTAGGAAGGTGTACTTAAAAATTGTTTGGAGAGCCGAATTACTCTTCAGGGAGGAAAGAGGCCTTTGTGGAGAGGTGTTGCTTTACCCGCTCTTAGAGAAATGGGTAGGGTGTTTATAGCAGAGATAGAGAAGAGAGATGGAAGAAACTACTTGAATAAAGGCTGGGGGACTGGAAGGTGTGTGTGGAGGGTTGGGGGGGGGCATAAGAATGAGGCTCTCTTGGTGACATCTTGTTATTATTGAGGACTTAGAGCTCATAACATTTCCTACCCCCTCAGCCCCGTAGTCTGACGTGATAGAAGATGCTGGCTAGCCACCATGTAGGAGCAGCTACTCTTACAGTGGCTCTCACCCACTGGTACACTGCTTCCCTGAGCCAAGAAACATTTTTCATGGTCACAGTGGTTGGCAGGGGGTGGAGTGTGTTGGCTACTATTGGCGCTCCGTGCCCCCTGAACCAGATATGCAAAACATCTTGCAATGTATGGGTCAGTCTTGCCGAAGGAAGAATTTTGCCCTAGAGGCCAGTGTGTCGTGCTAAGAAATCTCCAGGCCTCTGCAGGGAAACCAGATGTTCCTGGCATCCCTCTCCCAGCAGACACTCGAGAATGGTCTGATTGTTTTATCCCCAACCCAAACCTGACCTCCACAACCTGCTATTGATGCTGCTTCCAAAACTTATAACCGAAAACTAAATTCCTGCCCTCTTTTTCTTCCCCTGCAGTATCACCTGCAGCTAAGGCCGTTGGAAAAGGCTGCCCTGGTGGGTTTTCATAACCTTCCTCTTAGCCTGAACAATAACCGCAAAATGATCCGCCTGATCTGGCCACCATTGTGGGGGGAGAGGATAAAAAGAGCATTCCCTGCGCCAGGCACTTCTCCACGGGGGCTGGTCAGGGTGGAAAGCCCACTGGCACATACTTGTGGAGAAAGTATGAAAGGAGTAGTGGGTAGGCGAGTGGAAAGCATTGAGGAAAAGCCTAATAACATGGTAATAAGAGATAACAGACTACAAAACCCCAGCGAAGCCGGGAATAAAAGAGCCCAGTCCCTCACAAATACAGGATTGAGTGAGTTTCGTGTTTAATGTAAATACACCTGCCATTTGTTCTCTGAAGCACTGGTTACAGGTTTTAAGATAAAATAGAGTTTTGAACATTGTGCCAGTGTGATTTGCCTTTGCCCGGGCACTGACGGTACACTTTGTTCCCAAACAGTCCCTGGAGACATGACATTGCTCGGGCCAGCTTCCTGGTCTCACCTTCTGCAGGTTCCCTCAGCCAGCGCTGCTTCTACCCAGCCTTCCGCTTAGGCCCCTCGGCTGCTAACAGAGCAGAGGGCAGGGAGACAAATGGCCAGGAGTCTTTCCCCTTTCAGTTCTCTGTACAAATCAGCATTAAATGGCGCCTTGTTAGCGATGCTTTCCCCGAGCCCACCCCCACGCTGGGAGAGATCGGTCCCCCTATTACATTTGCTCATGGCGCCCTATACTTTTCCTCGTGGCTCGTGTCCCAGTTTGTAATTATATGCGTGTGTGATTACTTGATTAATGTCTCCCTCTTCCACTGGACTGTGGGTTCCATGAGAGTAAGCCTGCTTTGTTCTCCACAGTAATTCTGGCACCCAGCAGCTGCCTGACATGTGGTGGGTACTCAATCAGTATTTTTTAAATGAATGAATGATTGAATATATTACAGATAAGTTGGAAAATAAAAAGCAGTTCTAATTTTACAATCAAAGAAAAAACACTTTCAATTTTTTTGGTTTATTACTTTTCTGATTCTCTGTCTAACCTAGGAAATAATATTATGATTTTCACATAATACTATTCTAAGCAGGACTAAATATTCATTACATCTGTTTACCATCATTGTATTTAACATTATTCTTCTTAGATCCAAATTTGATTACATGATCTATGCCTCATGAACACTGGCGGAAAATAATAAAAAAAATGATATCATGTTTACTTTTCCAATCTACATTGTACCTTATCCAACAGGCGTCTATAATGTGCAGTTGGGACCGGCCGTCCAGGCCAATGGAGACGTGGCAGATGGAACACTTCTAGACCACATGGGGAGAGCCCTGGCCACGGGAAATGGCTGTGGTTGGTGGAGGGGAAAGCGGTGGGGCTGTTAAAGAGTGGCCACCTGCTCCTGGTGGAAGCAGCGTTGTTGTGGGGAAAGCCACAGAGCATGATGGCAGGGCTCTGCTGGCTCAGTGATCTGGGCAAGCAAATTGGCCACTTGGGGAGCTGCTGGGACTGCTGGGGTGGTGACTAAGGGTGGGAGAGAATCCCTCGGTGTTGCTTTCCTAGCCTAGTGCTGGGCAGAGGCTGAGAAAGCTGGCCCCAAGGCCAGGGCCATGGTTCCCAAACCAGGAATCACCACCTCTATTCATCAATCCTGACTCTTGTTTAGCGCCCCCTGGTGGCTGCCCCCTTGCTAGCCTTGACCAGTGGTAAACCAAGCCAGACTCAGGCTGGATTTGAGTGACTGGAACAGGAAGAGGTTTGAGGAATTTGTGTTAGAGATTCACCATTTTGTAATTTCTGCTGACGAGCCCTCTGTGAGTCAGGAGAGTGGAAGTCTGACTTCTTTTCAACACCCTCCACTACACGTTGGATGCTTATTCTACACATCATACCACATAAATCTTACAACAGTGCCATGAATCAGTTACCACTATTATCCCCAGTGTGCAGACTAAGTACCTGAGACCCGGAGCGTGTCACAAGCAGGATTTGCACACAGGTCTGTGTGCCTTGAGGCCCTGTGCTTTTTTTAAACCACGATTTTAAAAAGAATCTCAGTAGGTTCTTAAGCACGAGGCATGCTACCCTCTAGAACATTTGCGACCCAACCGTCTGAACTGAAACAAGGCAAGCTCTGTGCTCCCATTTGGGGAAAGTTAATATTTCACATGCTCTCGAGAATTTAGGAGCTTGGTAAAAACTTACTATTAAACAGGGATTTTCTTTAATTCCTTTTGTTTAAAGATTTTCATGTGAAACACTCTATGTACTGTGCCTCCCTCGGAGACGTCAGCGGTGCCAGAGACCGTTAGGGAATTTGTGTAAATAGAGAGCGGGCCAAGTGCTGCCCACACAAGTCGTGAGGCTCGAGGCTGAGCGTGTGCAACAGTTTCCCAGTGAGCGCTGGGCTTTGCCGACTGTCCCGAGGCCGCATCCTCGTCTGCAGGGCTGTGAGCACACGGTGCCAGCAGGGGCCCAGCTGGCTTTGTTCTGTAGGCGCCTCAGACCCCATCCAGCCAGGAGATGAAGACCAGCGTGAGGAAGGATCTTGAACCGTTCACGTAAAAACAGATAAGTTTGCCAAGGAAATAAAACCAGGCAGTCTCGAAAGGTCAATATTAACGAATGCATATCTTGCTGATTTTTTTTCTAACTGACACTTCCTACAAAAGACAGAAATATCCACAGAGGACAAAAATGCTTTGAAACGTTTTTGAAATGATGGTTCAATGCACAGGGTCAAAGGGTAGAACTGGTTCTCTTCAAGCCTTTTTTTTTTTAAGTGCCTCAGTTTTATTTAACATTGTTTTGGGAAGGACTGCATTCTATTGACACATCGAGAAAAAAATTACTTTTCTGTTTTTCTAAAACTAATAGGAGCTTAGGCATTATGATTAAGGACCAAAAAGAGCTAAGGCCGATGAATGCCCCCTTTCTTCAGCTGTAAAATTTAATAGCTGCCACAGAGAGTTTTTTCTTTTAATCAGCAAAAAAATTTATTTTGTCCTTGACATTTTGTGCCAAAAATCAGCCTGGAGAGTGTGTTTTATAGCCTGAGCTGAATTGCCTTGCAGGTAGAGTTTTCTTGTGAGCATTGTTCATTGAATTGGCTTTTTTTTTTTTTGCATTAGATAGGATGCTGATATCAATTTATTAAACAATCTTTTCAGTGTTTCTGAAAGACAAAGAAAACCTAAGCAGAGACAGAAGTGCATTATGGGTAAGTGTCTAAGTTCATATGGGAGACAAGATATGGGTTCCAGTGGCCCCCCTGCTTCCTAGCTCTGTAACCTTGAGTAAATTACCCTTCCGGAGTCAGTTTCTTCTTTTAGCTCGGGACTATAACAGTGCCAACAGCATCATGTTGTTGTGATAATTAATGTGCCTAAACATTTAGCACAGCCTGGGAACTTGTGGAGTGTTCAGCAAATCTTAGTGGTGCACAGCTGTATGGAACTTGAAGTTTTGCTTCAGAGAAGGCCTTCTTCTGACCTGAGGATAACAAGAATAGCAGAAAATAAGATGGTTCAACTATCTAGAAAAGTACCTAAGATAAGTTAGGCAGGGGCAGCATAAATGCACCTTGAACTGTGGGAAGCTTATTTTGTTTCTTAAATGTTATAGGTATGCCATTATTTTATAATAGAGCGATAGGAAATCCATCTGAAATCTCTTGTCTTTTACCTGTTTGTAAAAACAGCTGGATGGATCCATAAATGTTGAGCACCCGTTCAGTGCAAGGGGCAGTGTAAGGCATCATGGAAGAGCTCAGAGGAATGTAAGGTACAATCCCTACCCTGGTGGAATTTTCAATATAACTTGGAAAGTTAAAAAGAAAAATGAAATGGAGGGGAGGAGTGGAGGGATGGATTTGAGCTAATTTTTAAAGAATGGGAAGTAGAGAGAAGTGGGAAAGCCTCTTATAGTTAAGGGTTAATGGCAAGAGCAAAGTCAGAAGAGTGGGACAGAACAAGGTATGAGAGAAGAGACCTGGTTAGCAAGTGAAGGCTCATTAACATTGAAAACCACCTTTGAACCAGAAGTGTCTCTGTGACTCGACTGAGTGGTCCTGTCCATCAAGCCATTCTCCACCACCATGATTCATTGCCTTGGGGTCCCTTATCTTCATATCTAAAGTAAGGCGAGAGGCAGCCACAGATATGAGGAAGTGCTGTGCTTTTCACTACTGCGCCAAACATAGTTTACATACCAACACCAATAATCTGTCAGCCCACCTCTCCCGGACACTTAATCATTTCCCTGGAATCCACTGGAATAATTTTTCTCTGCATCCTGAAGTATGCTTCAGAGTGTCTGTTTCTTAAGATAAGTTTGTATTCCTTCAAGTGGCCTTCCCACAAAGCTCCAAGGTGGCCATTGTTATGCATCTCCCCCTCAGAGCCAAAGTGGCCAGTTATGAATGCTACTACCTCACGGCCTGTTAATAACGATGTTTGACACTTGTCGAGCACTCACTGTGTGCCCGGTGCTGTTCTGAGTTCTTCACGTGTACTAATTTATTTAATTCTCCAGAATAGAAGACCAGTAGGAGAAAAAGGAGGTGGGCAGATGTTACATATAGACTGGTTAAATAATTAATCATTAGTTAGCTCTACAAATATTTCTTTGTGTTGATGATGTCCTAGGCACCATGATTAAATGCCTGTAAAATTAATAAATAGTTGAAGGAACTCAGTAATCACATCCCAACTGTTAGTATGGGTATTTTGCCAGCATATTACATTCTGCATTTCTGCATTGACTTTTTTTTTTTTAACCCTTTTTGAGTTCTTGAGAGCAGTGCTTAATTAAATTTTAATGTGCATACGAACCACCTGGGAATCAGGTTAAAATGCACATTGGACTGGGAAGCTCTGTGGGGAACCTGAGAGTCTGCATTTCTAACCAGTGCCTGGGGGATAGTGATGCTGCCCATCCAACTGACCTCCTTAGGGAGCAAGCGTTTAGAGAACCGAGTAAATGACAGAGGAAACACAAGAAAAAGGCAGGACCATATTGTCACTTTCACACCAGAAGAGGCAGCCTGCCTGGAGTTGGCCGCAGACCCCAGCAGAGCACTTAGCATGATTATATTGTTGTTATCACCACGCGCACCTGCAGGAATCTCAGCGATTGGACCCTCAAGGCCCAGCGACTCGGTGTGTAATTCCTAACACACATTAAAGTGAAAGGAGCAATGCAAGCTGTCCTTCTTAGGGACATGATTTACAAGGTGTGGCGGAGAGGCTGGTGGACTGGAAGCCAGGAAACCTGTGTTTTCCTCGGAGCTCCTTTACAGACTCACTCTGTAATCCTGGTTAAATCACTTAACCTTTCTGGGTCTTGCTTTTCTCACCTGCAAAACAGACTAATAACACCTGCCCTGCCCACCCCAGGGCTTTGGTCATTAGTAGATGAGGTAGGATGTGTATAAGCTATGGAGAAACCGAAGGAGCAGTACAAATATTCATTTTGACGGTTAAAACTTACAGAGTCCTCAGCAGTAGGCAGGAAAGAGAGGGTGTCTTCTGAGCTCCTATTTTGGTTTATGTCTCTTTAGGTGTTTTTTTTTACATTTTTTTTTCATGACTTCATCTATTCTGTGTTCATGAGATGTGTAGACCTTCTGATTGGAGAACAGGTAGGTCATCTGAGCCTCTACTTGACTGCTAGAAACCCCCAGACTCTCCCTGCTTGTCCTTCCCTGCACTGAGCTGGGGAAGGGGGGTAGCGGGGGGGAGGTAACATTTATTGAGCATGTTATGTGAGTATTTTACTTAATCTTCCCAACACTCCTAGGAGGAAGGCACTATTAACAGTTTCACATGTGAGACACCTAAAGCTTGATGGATTCATTTGCCTGGGGTCTCATTATGTTCCTCATAGTAAAAGAGAAGCCTTTCCAATTTTGTAGCTCTAAAGATGTGATTCCTTCACTTTCACAAGACTGTAAAGTTAGCAAGCTCTGTATCTGGTTAGCAGTTCACTTTGTGCATGCTATCCCTGAGGTAGATATAACGAGTTTAGGATGAAGCCAAAAATTCTGTGCTTAACGCCCATCTCTTTGCAACAGAGTTGGAGAACGGTTACAGAATTCTCTGAATCCTAAATGCACAGACCTTCATACACAGTTCTACAGCTCACCTCTCCTAGGAATAGAGGAGGGCTGCAACTGAAGACAAAGGCTTGTATTGGAGGAGGAGGAGGATGCTAATGATGGGCTTTTATTGGATAGTTTTCACTTGCTCTGCAGTAGAGATCATCTGCATAAGCTGGTAGTGTTGTTACCCATGTTTTGGAGAAGAAAAAACCAGAGACTTCGAGAAGTAAACTTTTGCGAGGCCTAGCACCTCCCAAGTGGGTCAGCCTGGACTTGAGTCCTGGTCTTTCTGTCTCCAGCACTCATACTTTTTTCCATCTATCACCATATCCAGTGGGTTAACCACTTTCATTAGTCATCTGGGTTTAGAAATTGGCAGTGGCTCTCAGTGGAAAAGAACTACTTGAAACATAACAACAACAACAACAACAACAACAACAACTGCCAGCTTGCTCTGCTGCTGATAGGGTCTCCTCGGTTGGCCCTGTCACGCCCTATCCTGTCACAGGGCATGTGAGATCACAGGGCTGAAATAACCCTGGCGACTGATGTGAAACAGATTGCACATGACCCGGCCCGTGGGTTTCCCAGCGTGGTGCTTGGGCCCCGCTTCATTCACAGAGGGCTTCGTCTGCCGGCAGAGTGCGTGGGTCCCTGGAAGAGCTTTCTGTAGCTTCCGCTGGAGCAGGATCCCAGCCCTGTGGAATCTTCAAAGAAAGGCACAAATCACTGGAGGAGGCACAAAGTCTTAGTTTGAGCTACGTACTCCCTCTGAACCTCAGTTTTCCCATCTTTTAAGTGGGGATGATAGGGCCTCCCTCTCAAACTTGGGAGGGTTGCCAGTGGTGCCAGATCCATGGTAGGTACACAGTCAGAGAGGACCATTGTAGCTTACTGTCTTCTGGATTACATCATCTTTGGTTTTTCTCTTTCTTCTGCTCTCACATCCATCAGCACATTCTGTCACTTCATCTTTAAATTATGCCTTGAGTCTGTTTTCATGCCCAACTATCCCTTTAGTTCGAACCAGCCTTAGTTCTACAATAGCTTTCTACCTGCTTGTATGTCTGTTTGAACATCTAGAGTGATTTTTATTAAAATATAAACAGGATCATGCATTTTCTTCCTTAAAACCTTCAGTGGTTACCCACTGCATGGAGAATCAATCTGTACCCCATTACCCTGCAAATTGTTCCATATCTGGTCCCTGCCCACTGTCCCACCTTCACCCTATGTCCCTCATCCCCTGGCAAACTGTGCTCCAGTCATGTGACTTCTCTTTGTTGCACAGATGTGCCAAGCCTCGGGGTCTGTGGGCCTTTGTACTTGCTACTTGTGCCTTGAGCCTGGAATGCTGTTCCACATGAACTTGGCATGGCGGGCAATGTCTTGTCATTTGAGAGACCTCTCATCTTCTCAACAGAAAGTCACAATGTCCCCTCCATTTAATTACTTCCTAACATGTTATTCTGTCTTAATTTTCTTTATTAGTCACCACTACCTGAAATGTTCTTCTTTGTTCAACAGTTTATAGTTGATCTCTCCCCACTAGAAGGTTAAGTCCAAGACTCTGCCCATGATTCCACGTCTAGTTCCTAGAAAAGTGCCTGACATCTCTGACGCACTCAGCAAACATTTATTGATTGAGTGAATGTTATCTTTATTATATACATGTTAAAAATAAATATAAACAAGTTAAAAAATTAAGAGGAAGTCTTTCAATATTTATCTCCAACCTAAGGCTTGGGCTTCATTGATCATGGATAGGCCCAGTGGGAAGAAGTGAATGGAAGGAGCAGCCCCTTTTCAGAGTAGTACTAGTAGGCTTATGGTAGAGGCCATCTCCCTTAGCTCACTACCTCTGAATGCTTTCATGTGTTCATTCAGTTATTCAACAAGTTTGCTGTGTGCTGGACTGTGTGTTGACAGGTGGGCTTACAGCAGCTAACATGAGAGATCTAGGGTCTAACCTTCATGGAGCTTATACTTTAACAAGGCAAACTGACATTACATGCACACATTTTCAGATGAAACAAGTACTTAAGGAGGAGAACTGTGCCTGGGGCCCAGGGAGCATTTTGCAGGAGGGCCTGTCCTGGAGGATGAGGGAGGCCTGCCAAGGGAGTAATGTTTAAACCAAATGTAAAGGAATCCTAACTTTGCCCACATTTTCTCATGGATTTCTTATAATCAGTCATTGAGGAGGGTGCGAAATTGTGCATGTTGGTCCAGCAAAGGAGTGCTTTTTTGGAATCCCTCCATCTAGAGAAGATATTTTTCTCTCTTCTTTTTATAAAGTAGCCCAAATGTACTAACAGTAGGCTTGGAGGGATGTAGATATCTTCCTTGTAGATGAGGAAGCTAAGTAGGGTCATTTGTCCAGTTCATGCCACTGGTAAGTTGGATTAGGCTCGTGTCTTCGTGGCTTCCAGCTCTATACAACTTTAGACAGCGTTAGATGCACCTTTCCTTTGTGATTATGAGGAGTTTCAGGTTCAGCACATTCCATCTTGTTGATTTTGTTTCCTCAACCCCGTGGCCTGTTCTGGAGTTTTAGGGGTTAAAAAGTTGGCTGGTGTCCCTTTCAGTCCTAACAGAATGTCTCAATAGCCACAGCCCTTTGAGATCTCCTGGCAAGTGAGAAACCAAGATGCAAGTAGGTCCCTTTTCTGCCAGCCAGCCTAATGATTTGGCACACTGGAGCTGAGTGGTTTTGAACCTTGAGGCTGCCTCTGAGTACCTGCATCCCCGCCCTCATGCAAGTCACCAAAAACTCTCTGTAAAATGGCCAACACAACCTTATAGAGCCAGTCGGGGAAATGCTCATGAAATTGATCTTGAAGTACTTGGCAATTGCAAGCTTCATAAGAATCCCTGGTAAGAATAATTAACTCACATTGGAGGATGGATTTACTTAGGAAAGCTCCATCTGCAGCGAGGGTGGGCCCCTCTTTCCTGTTGCTCCTGGCACGTGCTCTTCTCCAAGTAACATTTGCTGCAGTCTGGGTGGTTTGTCTGCTTAGAGCCATCCAGAAAAGTCGGTGGGAAAATCCAACAGACCATTGGCACTTAGAGACTGGGGTTGGCACTAGTCACAGTAAGAGGCATTGCTTTTATTAGCAACTGAGTCGTTCTACAGCAGGAGAGGCAAAAGTGCCTCAGATGCAAACTCAAGATGCTAATGTGGCTCTTAGGGAAAGGGAGCAGATACATCCAGCATCCCTCAGAAGTCCCAAATTATAGACATGGCACACCTTTCACTAAGGAGCGATAAGACTTGATTTATATGCTTGCTTCTAGAAACACTTGCTGCTGTCTCTCCCAGGTCACATGGTGTGGTGTTTGAATCCTCCTTGTGTCACTTACTAGCTATGTGACTTTGTGATCCTAAGACTGACCTCTCTGCTCTCCTCTGTAACACAGTGTTGTTAATGGCATTCACCTCATAGAGTTCTTTTAAGGAATCCACAGGTAAAGCACTTAGAACCGTGTCTGGCATGTAGTAAGTGCCCAGTGACAATGGGCTCTCATTGTTATTAATCGGCAGCTGGATCTCCATATTGCTCCTCTCATTCACTCCTCAGAGGCCTTTAAGGGACCCCTTGGGATGACCCTCCAAAGAGCCCAGAATCAGAGCTGTGCAGCCCACTATTCTAACAACGAAAGGACACAGTGTGCCTGAGGTTGGCCCTTATTAGAGACCAAAGCTCATAAAAGTCAGAGGGAAGGGTTTGGAAATCTAACACAGCTGGGATGTCCAAGATGAAAAGGATACATGTTTAAAGACCCATGATAGTTCATACCAGCAAACACACAAATAGGCGGGATTGATACTTCCTGCCTCAGGGATGTAGCGTTTCCACCCTTTCCAGCCACTCCCCACCTCCCCTGCCCGCGTGACCTGCCATGTGTTTTCTCTTTCTCTTTTTTGTTTATAATTTGTGCTTCCTAGGTCTGTCAGTAAGTAGTAAATATTGGGCATCTATTCTGTGGAGAATTGGGATTGCTGGTGTGATAAGAGAGAGTCATGGTTCCTAACATGGGGAAAATTTTGCAGTGCCAAAAGCAAGATAAGAAATATACACTTACCTAGAAGCACATTTACCCTGGCCAGGTCCCATTCAGTCTTTAAAACCCACCTCAAATATCACCTCTTCTAGAAAGCCTTCTCAGAATTCTCCTTGCAGAATTAGTGATTTTCTTTTTTCCTTTTCCTTTGGCTGTGTCCCCACAACTTCATTGAGATTGCGATTGTCTGCTTGTCTGCCTACACATTAGATTGGGAATCTCTTAAAGGAACAGACCAAGGGAAGCAGTCTAGGGGGATATTTAGTTGTTTTCATTTATCTCCCTACCCCCTAGTACGTGGGTGGTCAGTATATGCTTGTTGATTGAAATGGTAAATAAATGTAGATGGTAAATAATGAAGTAACAGGTAACACTTATTAAATGCCTTCTGAAAAGCAGTTCTTCGTCCCCATCTTCCCCGCTAACACACACACACACACACACACACACACACACACACACACACACTCACACACTCACACACTGGAATGGTAGCTAACATTTACTGAGGGCTTCCTTTAGTTCTGTGTGCTTTTCCTTCAATAGCTCATTTGATCACCCTAACTGCCTTATGACAAAGTATAACTAGTGTTGCCATTTTATAGGTGAAGAGGCAAGAGGCACACACAGGTTCGGAAACTCATGCTGAAATTCAAACATAGCAATCCGACCCAAAACCTGGCCCCTTAACAGCTACACTAAAGTGCCTCTCACTGTAAGACTTTATAGAGAGACTTTTAGAATTTTCATGGGACCTCCTTTCTCTCACTTTGAAGGCAGGGATTCTGGCTTATTGGACTCTTTTGCAAACTGACCTAAGACAACATATCCATTCAACAAGGATTTGGTTCATTTTGGTTGGTTTGGGAACTGTGTCTCTTCCCCAGCAAACTAAGGTACAATGAAAACAAGTCACAGGCTGAAATTTTCCCAAGTATAAGCATTTATTAGTTAGCAAGCATAAAAATAATCATAAATCTCTTTCCTTTAGGCTCTATGAAATCCCTTCTCTCTCTCCTGGAGGCCCCCTGATCATCCTTGCATAAAAAATTGGGGCTGAGACAGTATAATAATATTCTAATGTCCCAGTTGGCTGTAATTCCAGCTCCATTGGATGATAGACTCTTTGTGTTGGGGAACAGGGCCTTATGGAATTCTGGACCTCAGTACCATCCCCAAGTCCTTCATGCTATAGTAGAGCTGCTCACCGTGCTGTAAGCCAATACTATCTCTTGATGTTGCTCATTTTACCAATGTACATTCTTTCCAATGCCCCTTATTAATAAACTAGAGGCCTGGTGCACGGATTTGTGCACCGGTGGGGTCCCTCGGCCTAGACTGCAGGGGTCAGGCCGAAACTGGCCTGGTGCATGAATCTGTGCACCAGGCCTCTAGTATGCATATAAGATCCTTTGGTTAATCTCTTCCCGCCCTCCTCCTCCCCACTTTCCTCCTCTAAGATTCATCAGTCTGTCCCATGTTTCCATCCCTGTGCATTGAGCGTCTGCCCCCTGGTGGTCAGTGTGTGTCATAGCTACTGGTCAAATGGTCCAGTCACTTAGGCTTTTATATATATAGATTAATGTTCATTAATCCCTGTGCAGGTTTAGACAACAGTATTTGAAGTCCTTATAGTTGCATAGTCTAACCACCCTTCAGTATGGATTCCTAATGAGGGTAGTTAAAATGTTAATAAACAACCACTCCCCCTAGAATATCGATCTCTGTTCAGCCTATGTAAATGTTATGATCCATCTCTCAGAGGTAGATTCAATGTAATTTAAAAATGTTTGTGTACATCTCACTATCAGCACTGCAGATCTTTAAAGTAAATCACAGAAAATATTACAGCTTTGCTCAGAGGTTGCATAGAATAGTGGAGAGAGGTGGGCTTTGAGGTCAGGCAGGATTTGAACCTGTATCCAGCAGACTCTGTGGCTCTTGCTGTGGAAGAGGGGCCATGCATGGGCATTCTCAGCTGCCTTGGGGAAGCCTGGCAGTCATTCCACTGATTTTTACCTGAAAATTGAAGACTAGACCTGGGTGGGGGAAGGGCAGTATGCGGCGGGAAAGAGCTGGTGGAGTGGGCCCTGACAGTTCTGAGCTTTCTTGACCACCTGCCCTGAAGCCCTTAATCTCTGCATCTCCGCTGTAATTGCCAGCAGTCCCCAAAGATGCCCTTTCCCTGCCCAGTGGCAAGATCTGAAATTGAGGCCAGAGATTGTGCCGGACTTAATTGACTTGTGTTGAAAGTTACAAGAACTTTAATTTTTCCTAAATTATACACTGTGGAAGGATGAGAAGGTGGGAAATGACCAAGAGTCCTGAGAAGGGGGTCATTGTAGTGGGGCCTTTCAGAATGAGTCTCATTTTTTTTATATATATAAAACAAGGTTAATAATATTGGTCTCAAATGGTTGTGAGGATCAATGAGAGTCTCTAACTGCCTGGTACTAGGCAGGAGTGTAATCAGTGTTCCTTTACATTCCAAGAAATGAACCTTGATAGCTCAGGGTGGGTTTCAAACCCTCATTTAAAGGTCTGACATATAGTAGTTGCTTAGTAAAGATTTGAGTGAATGAATGAGGTTGCTTTGCTCTCTTTCGGGTTTTTCAGCTAGATCACAGAAGGGTTAAAAGGTCATTAAAAGATCCTGCCTTTTAAAGGGCAAAGATATTAGCCTTTATTGGACAACCAGCTGCCATCAGGTGCTTAACATGTTATCCTATCTAATAAAAGAGAAACATGGTAATTGGCGTACGGCCGCTACCCTTCCCATTGACTAATCAGGGAGATATGCAAATTAACTGCCAGCCATGATGGCGGCCGGCACCCAGGCAGCTTGAAACTAATCTGAGGCTTGCTTGCTTCAGTGACCGAGGAAACCAATGTTCCCTGCCTGCTGCTGCAGGCCTCTGGGCTGCAACTCTAAGCAACGATGTAACAAATACCGCCGGACTTCAGCCAGCAGGATTGCAACATTCTAAGCAAAGGCCAGAAACCTACTTTCAGCAGCAGCAGAGGCCTAAGAGCTGGAGCCAAGCCTCAAAGCTAAAGCTGGCCCAGAATAAAAAAGAAAAAAGAAAGAAAAAAATGGGCAATTGGGAGCTTCAGTCACCCGCAGCCTGAAAACAGCCCTCAGCCCCTCACCCAGACTGGCCAGGCACCCCAGTGGGGACCCCCACCCTGAAGAGTGTATGACCAGCTGCAAACAGCCATCATCCTCTCACCCAGGCTGGCCAGGGTGATTCAGGATACCCTTCAGGGCAAAACAGCCGGCCCCCACTCGTGCACCAGGCCTCTATCCTATATAGTAAAGGGGTAATATGCCTCCCAGCACTGGGATCAGCGGAGCTGAGAGGCCTCCTGGCACCGGGATCAGTGTGACAGGGGGCAGCGCCCAAACCCCCTGATTGCCCTGTGGCTCTGTA
>NW_006297573.1:2004677-2033759 GCF_000327345.1 Myotis davidii
CAACTCCCCAATTGGCCCTGCTCTGAGCCCGACCAGGGGCTGCACCTAGGGATTGGACCTGCCCTCTGCCACCCGGGAGCAGGCCTAAGCCAGCAGGTAGTTATCTCCCGAGGGGTCCCAGACTGTGAGAGGGCACAGGCCAGGTTGAGGGACCCCCGCCCCCCGAGTGCACAAATTTTTGTGCACCGGGCCTCTAGTTTAATTATAACAATCTTAAAAAACATGTCTTCATGTCTGTTTTTAAGTGAGGAAATTAGGGCTCTGAGAGGTTCATTATGAAAGCCAAGGTCACCAACCTAAGCAGTAGGGTTGAAATCTGTATCCAGAGCTGATTCCAAATAGTGTGTTCACCCGCCATGCACATAAGGGTGTCCAGCCTACCTGTCTTAGGTGGGATGTGCCATCTGCCTGAACTAGACATAGATGACCCAGAGCAAGTTCCTCATTTTCATATCTGGATGATGTATGGCTTCCCTATGATGGGCTGCATTGATTGAGGAAATGGAAGGAGAGAGGCACAGTGAGGAGCCCCAGTGCTTGGAGCCCCAGTGCTTGGGAGCTGGGCTTTGTCTCAGCTTTGGCCTCCATTTAGCTGCTCATTGTTAGGTGCAGGATTTAGTTTGGGCTCAGGACAGCAAGAGGCAGTGATGGTAAACTTAATAGATTTAATGATAAGGACAAGTTCAAGAGCCCACAGGTGACCATTTGCTGGTATGGAACCAGGTGGCTCCTATAGAGGAAGGGACCCTGGAGCTTTGCAGTGAGGATCCTAGCTCTAAGTTGCACCCTCTTGATTTGAGCCCAGCCCTGCCACTCAGTGTGACCTCCTCTGTATAATGGGCGTGATGCCGGTGATACCAACCTCCTGGCCTTACTGCGTGGAGTCTATGCCATACCAGGCCCATACAGTTTTTAACATGGTGTCTAGCTCTAGTCAGCATATAAACAAAGGTTAGGTGTTACCTTTGACCAGAAGGCCACATTCTACCCTGAACTTTACTTATTTCATGAATGGATCTTGTGGGGTGATGCTGACAGATAAAGCTATTTACAGAATTCTTACCCTGTGACTTAGATTTAGAAGCATGGCTGGGCAGAATCCAATTTAACGCATATTTAAGTTTCACAGAAAGAAAACATTTGGGTTGGCTTTGGCAGGGTTTCCTTTTTTATAAAGTTTATTTTAAAATTTTTGCTTTTTCGATGTCAGGGTCTTGAGTGACGGACAGCCTGTGTCTAATGTCTAGGGCTGAGAAAGTCTTGTGAGAGTCAGGCCCACGGGGTCAAATTGGCCTTTCAGACAGACAGAGCCTGCCATGGATTTCCTGAGGACTTAGATGTAAAGGGGAGTTAACCCATCCCACATTGTAAATTATTTTTTCAAAGGAAAACAAGGGAGCCAAGACACCATTTGTCATGATTCTTTTACATTTTGACTTGGCAAGAATTTACCCATCTACCATCCCTCTCCAGCTCTGTGTGATTTGGGAAAATTTTTATAAACCAAATGTTTTCAAGTTTTTTTGTTTTGTTGTTGTTAAAATGTAAAATGTGATTCAGAAATCCACCCGCTACCCTCCAAAGCAGTGGTTCTCAACCTTCCTAATGCCACGACCCTTTAATACAGTTCCTCATGTTATGGTGACCCCCAACCATAAAATTATTTTCGTTGCCACTTCATAACTGTAATGTTGCTACTGTTATGAATCATAATGTAAATATCTGATATGCAGGATGTATTTAGGCGACCCCTGTGAAAGGGTCATTTGACCCCCAAAGGGTCATTTGACCCCCAAAGTTGAGAACTGCTGCTCCAAAGGAACAAAAACTATTGTCCATATTCCTTGACACAAGAATTGATGGTCAGCCTTCAGTTAGGGAAACCAAATGGAGGGAACTTCATGCTTACAGCTTAGCTTTACAGCCCAGGGGGTCATTTGCCTGCCTCCGATGGGTAGGTCCAATCCTGCTAGTTCTGATATCCTGGCCCTGCTGACTACTAATACACCCACATTTGTCTTCAAGATCCAGCACACAAGCCCTGGGCAGTGTAGCTCAGTGGTAGGGCATCAGCCTGCATACCAAAGGGTCTTGGGTTTGATTCCCGGTCAAGAGCATATACCTGGGTTGCAGGTTCAATCCCTGGCCCCTGTCAGGGCACGTGCAGGAGGCAACCAATTGATGTGTCTCTCTCACATCAATATTTTTCTCTCTCTTTCCCCTCCCCTCCCCACTTGATTTCTCTAAAAATCAATGGAAAAAAAATATCCTCAGATGAGGATTAACAAACAAACAAAAAGATCCAGCATACAAACTTGAGTAACTATATTCTCAGGGTTCTAGGAAGTGAAAGTCCAGTAATCAATACATGACATAGTTCTTGATGGGGCTTAGAACTTAATAATGTTGATGATTATGATGGAGAAGGAGCAGCAGCAGCAACAACTGGCATTTACGCAGCATCTGTGACCATCACTTTCTGCCTCTTTCCTCATTTAA
Organism: Myotis davidii; assembly: GCF_000327345.1. Taxonomy (NCBI): domain Eukaryota; kingdom Metazoa; phylum Chordata; class Mammalia; order Chiroptera; family Vespertilionidae; genus Myotis; species Myotis davidii. The sequence goes on from NW_006297573.1 coordinate 2,007,177, forward strand.
TCATCTCATAACAGCAAATGCCTGCCTGAAGTATATTTTCTGATTCATTCAATATATATGGTAAGGAAAGTTCCCTGACCATAAGCAACTTGCCTAGGACTCCAAAAAGAATAAGTAGATCAGATTGGATTCTGCCTTTTCCAAGATTGTGTTTGGAACTAGAATGCTACACTGGAAAGAGGTTAGAGCAGATGTGGTGTGTGTTTTAGAGTGTTCAAGATGCTTTGGGGACACAGATGAGAGAGGCTTACCTGTGACTGGGATGTTGGGCTTGGTCTCACAGAGGAGGTTCCCCCTGAGCTGGGACTGGGAGGAGAGTGAGCAGGGGTTTCCACTGGTGAGGAAGGGGCGTGAAGGCACAGCTGATGGGAAGTCGTGGCACACTGGGGGACACGGGGATGTGGTCATGTTGACTGTAGAAGATAACACAGATGAGACCTAGGTGTACAGAACTAGAGAAAATCAAATTTCTCTAACTGAAACCCTCAACATGGTTAAAACACTCTCATCATTATCACGTGCCTTTCTCATTCTATGGTTAGGTTACCGAGAAGGCCTCATCTCAGGATTATATATAATGTCCACAGGCCTGATTGCTGGGAAAGGAAGCCAAGATCTTATTTAATCACAAACTGTACAGTGTCAGAAAAGGCCCTGTTACCCTGTCTTGTCATTGCCCTGAGTGGCAGGAATTTACAGCTTGAAATAGCAGCTGGAGCAGGAGGGAGCCTTTAAAACAGTCAGATTTGTTGGTTCACTTTGGCTAACCCAGAGGTCAAAAGCAGTTTCTGTCTAGCACATGAGATAACTTTTGAAACGTTTGAGATCTTGCAGGTAGCGTTACAGGAACATCCGCACTTGTGATAAAAGGAGTTATTTATGAGGTAGCTGAGGTTTCAAATGTAAAAAAAAAAAAAAAGTCCTGTAAATTATGAAGACTTTGGTAACAAACCCCAGTTGGATGTTGCTGGCCTTTCTGAGAGGGTGAAAGGGAGATCAGCCAGGTATAAACTAGGAAAGTCCATTTAAGTACTAACTGTAATTCCAGTGGCATTACCTCCTGATCAAAAATGACAATCCAAAGAAAGGCAAGTGACCATCAAAGAGAAAGATTAATGCCTTCAGCCATCAGATTGGATGTCTTTTGTGCCATGAGTTGCTATGGAAAACTCTACCCATGTTTTTCAGCTGATCTAGTATTGTCTAAAAATAAGTGTAAAAATCAATTGGTTCCAAAGACACTATCATAAAGCATTTATAATCTGTGAGTTTCCTGCCTTGGCTCATCAAAGCTAAGAAAGAAAGAGGGTTCTCTAATCTAAAGTGGAAAAGTAGACACCTCAGATTCAACTGCCTTCTGAATTCTGCCCACCTCCAACCCTCAAAGAGCAATCGTTGTTGTATTTAACAATACAGTACATGCTCTGGGGAATGATGGCTACTTTTTTAAGTACCCTTACCTTAAATGCTGGAAGGTTAGCATTCTCTAGACCACACGAGGAAGTCATGAATTAATTTTCTACACATGAATGGTTGCTGGAAAAGTAGAAATTAATTAGGAAGAAAAAAATTGTACTTGGCATTATTTAGATTCATTTCTTTTCTTTTTTGTCCACTAGTGTGCATTCAAGTCCCACACAATGGAATAGAGTGACCTAAGACTGGCCTTGGAGTAACATCCTGCCAATGCCAATTCCAGCTGGAGGTCTGGGCCAAGTACTGTAATCCTTCTGAGCCTCAGAGGCTGTTAAGCACATACTTTAGCTCCTTAGTAAGGTTGCTACCAGGATCCAATGCAGTTCTCTGAACATTTGTAAAGTACCAAGCAGATGTATGGTGGTGAAAGTAAACTCTGTGAGGACAGGGGTTGTATCTGACTTAAGCCCTTTTCTATCCCTATTACCAAGCACAGGGCCATTTTTTTTTTTTAATAAACAAGGCAATCAGCCATTAGACAACTTAATCTCATCAATGGCCCAGTTTTTTAAAAATATTTTTTTTATTGATTTTAGAGAGAGAGAATGGGAGAGAGAGAGAGAGAGATAGAAACATTGATGACAAAGAAACATTGATTGGCTGCTTCCTGCTTGTCCCCCACTGGGGTTTGAGCCACAGCCTGGGCATGTGCCCTGACAGGGAATTGAACCACTGACATCTTGGTTCCTGGGTTGATGCTCCACCAGGGCAATGACCCAGTTTTTAAGTTTTTATTACATGTCCAGTGTGTTCCCTGTTTGAACCTTTTGGTGGATAATTTTTAGAGCTAGCAGCAAATGATTTGATCTCTCAATTAGGAGATGCCTCATGATTTGCTAAGGAAATGGGTGAATATGTTACTAATTTTCTGCTTCCTTCACTGGCTCCTGGGGGTGAGGATTATGTCTTGTCCATCTTTCCATCTCTTGGCCACTGAGGCTTATTTAGCACAATGCTTTGCATTTGTCAATGAGAAGAAATAGTAATGGGATGGCATTTTCAGTGGTCCTCGGCCATCCCTGTGTTGCCATCCCAGACCTGTTCTGACCTCCTGTTTTGGATTGGGACTTGAAGCTAATGCAGAACTGCGGCAGGCTCGTGGACTTGCCCTATTTTCACTCTGGGAATGTGCTGCCAGGTGCCAACACTGTTCTAGGTGGACCCTTCCACATTCAGCATCCCGTTTATTACATCATCTCGAAGTGCTAACTTGAGAGCCCAGGCACTCTCCTAACGTCTGCAGATGTGAGCTAAGATTTTAAAAAATCATTTACACACGTGTAGTGACCACTTCCCGCCTTCTATTGCAAGCTGCTTCAGGTAGCCACCCTGGGCGTGGCTGGCTCCGAGAAGCGAGTAATCCTCATCCTGAACAGGGAAAGGGAGAAGCCACATTGGCAGTGCAGTTGTAAATCAGAGTCCGACTGCTCTTGGAAAGTTGGGGCTACCTGAGCCAGAGGCAAGAAATATGACAGAGGAAGACGTTAGTATTCTCGTGGTGACTTTTTAAGGTTTATATGACACAGGTTACAAGGGAGGAACCTGTTAGGTCTATGAATCTTGACTAGTTGCTTCTTCTGGTGATTAGGTAGCTCCTTTACCTTGGAGCCCATTTAGACGGACATAGGGTTGCCCTAACATCCAAATGGCTAACAACTGGTCTGCTGCAATGCTCTTCTGCTTAAATACTAACTACCAGCAACTTCTACTCATCTCTCCTCCCAAATCTTAACTCCCTCTTCTCCTCCCAGGCTCAGTCAGGATTTTACCTCCTCAGGGACACCTTCCATGATATCTTCCAGGACATATACCTGGCTTGGTGCTCTCAGAGACCCTGGCATCTCCCCTCAGTGACTTTACTTGAGAACCTGAGTGTGCGATCTGGAACAGGGAACATTTATACCTCTGTGGGCTGCATATGCAAAAATAGGGCTGAGAATATTTGGGAGGGAAGAAAGCTGAAAAGATTAGAAATAGTGTCCTTGGAGGATCTAGTTTTAACTCTTGGCTCCATTTCCCATTCCTTTTCCTATACATTTTGGGTTGGTGGATTCAGCTTGCTTTTCCTTCACCTTTCACCAGTAAAGACCTGCAGGAGTCCCTGAGGTGGAGAGAGATTCGCTTCCCCCAATGCTTTCTGAATCACCAAGACAATCTGATGGGTTTCTGCACCCATTTTATTGTGAAAGGTGAAATGTGAGAGGGAAGGGAAGAGGTTAGGATTTGGACTTGAGTGTCCTGCAGACAGGGGTAGGATAAAGGCTCTGTTCTGATATATCCATCTTTCAGGAAGAGTCGGCTGATGATTTTGTGGCTCTGCAGTGATTCATGAGCCCCACAGAAGGCAGATTTTCATTCATGTAGTCATTCACTCAGTGACTACGTGCCACACTCAGAACAGAAGTGTCAGGTTACCATTCTGCACTATGAAGACCCAGGGATCCTCAAGAAACAAAGCTGATTCCATTGCGGGGACAGGGAAGGTACAAATTAAGCCAAGAACATATTGTTTTGCCAGAAAGTAACAGACGTGATCAATGATACCCAGAAGGTATAAGAACCAGCTTGAAGGGGCTTTGGCTGGCCAAATCTAGAATAATTTGAGTGATCAAATACATAAGGACAGTAATGGATTATAACGCATTGAATAATGGGAATTTATAAGTCTGTTTTGTAATAGGTAGATAGGTTGGCATGCGAGGCAAAAGAAAGGGCTCTTCTTTGCAATGTAGTGCCAACTGATAAATGTGGAGGAAATGGTGGATTCGGAAAGTCACCATTTTGCAACCCTAGAATTGTTTGGGCAAGAATCATCAATGGATGTTAAATCTGCTTGGGTGGGGGAAGTTTGGTAAGGAACAGAATATTTGTTTGGTCTTAAAACGTCCCCCCACATATTAGTGGGCAAATGGTAACTATATATAGGATGTTCCAAAATATGTGTATACACACTTTGAATAATTATAAAGGCAGTGTTTATTAAAATACATTTCATTTTCAAAATTTTATCTACTAGCTGTGACAGCGTGTGCACATTTTTGGGGGGCCTCCTGTATATACTGTGGAGAAAATGGACAACATCTTGGCCAGATGATCAGACTGATGTCACCAGTGAGCAGCAGGCAGATTTCATGAGGCATCATGTCCAGACCCAGGTGTGTGCTTACACTGAGAAGGCACAGCAGCACTTCCTTAGTATTGCAGCCAGGAGCGCATAACCTGAATCAAAGCACGAGGAAACAGCGGACAAGCCCAAGCAAGGAACGCTCTATAAAATAACTGGCCTGTTTTCTTCACTGGCCAATGTTGTGAAAGACAGAGGCTGAGGACTGGGTTTTGTGCCAGCAGGGGCAAAAATGCTATGAAGGACATTATTGAGACAACGGACAAATTGGAATGTGGCCTCTGGGTTACATGACAGTATACAGTATATCAATATTAGATTTCCAGAGTTTGATCACTTATTTTGGAATATCCTTATTTTTCAATTGACATAGGACATTGTGAAAGTTTAAGGTATGAAAGGTGTTATACAATATATAACTGTATCTATAACTGTATATAGATATACATATATTGCAGCATAATGTTAGCTAACACCTCTATCATGCCACATATTTATCTTTTTTCACCCCTATGGTGAGAACATTTAAGATGTAACCTCTCAGCATCTTTGAAGTTTATAATACAGTATTGTTGACCATAATCGCTATGCTTTTCATTACATCATCAGAACTTATTCCTCTACTAAGTTGCAGGTTATTCTTAAAAAATACATATGAAATATTAAGGGGTGATGGGGCATGATATATGTAAATACTCTTTAATAGTTCAGAAAGAAATAAGTACATGCATAATGATATAGCTGGCTGGGGTAAAATGTTGAAAATTGGCAAATCAGGTCAAAAAGGAGTATGTGGGAATTCTCTAGATTATTCTCAAAACTATCCAGTAGATTTGAAACAATTTCAAGGTAAAATTTTTTGAAAGTTATTGTGACACAGCAAATAAATGGAGCCCAGCAATCTGCCACTGCTGAGCTGTCTTAGTTTGGACAAGTCATTTAGCATCTCTACACCTGAGTTTCCTTGCCTTCACATGGGGGAAGTTCCTTTTGCTTTAAGGTTGTGTGTGTGAACGACTTTCTAACTGCAGGGAGCTATGGACATATTGAGGAACATTTCAATCTAAACGCTTCCTCACTTCCAGAGCTTTGGGTTCATTACGAGGCTTTGGCCCCTTTTACTTTATGTACCAGTTACTTGTGTGTATAACAGATCCTCCCCCTTACTAACCTGTGAGATAATGATACCACTACTGCACCACCACTGATAGTAATAATAGTAATACTGTCAAAACCTGCACGGGACTCTACAGCTTGTAGAGTGCTTTCTGTGTACCTGGCACCATTCTTATTACTTTACATGTATTATTTCATTTAATTCCTACCTTAGCCCTTTTAGGTAGGTACTGTTATCTTCCTTTCGCAGAGGAGGAAGCTGAGGCAAGAAGAGACAGAGCTAGGATTCGAACCCAGAGGTGCAGCTGGACAAAGGGAGTGTCTTTTTCTAAACGTCACAAGTGTGATATGGGTGAGCAATGGTCCTAGGATTTGAACCCAGGCAGTACTCTCAGTTCATGTCCTCAACCAGAACCCTCTACTGCTTCTGAAATCTGCGTCTTCTGTGCCAAGCAAATCCTCCTGCCACAGCCCAGCACAGACCTGCTAAATGTGGGGAACAGTATTTTAGAAAGTTCAAGGGCTCTGGAGATAGATGGACCCAGTAGAATCTGCAATTAGGTTCTTTGGGCCTCAGTTTCCATGTTTAATAAGAACAATCTTGGAAGTGAAGGTCTGGGAGTGAAGGGAGAGTAGGGTGGAGGGGTCAAGGGTCAATGGGGGGGAAAATGACATCTGTAATACTTTCAAGAATAAAGATAAATTTTAAAAAACTATCAGACAGGGGAGGTGTGCAATAAGTGGTCCCAATTCTCTTCCTCTCCTTTGCCTTTTTCTTCTCATTTTCTTTCTGAACATTTCATCGTAAACAGCATTAATGTTGCTTTAAAACAGGCATTCCTTCCCTTTTGCTTACATTTTATTCAGGGCAAAGAGTCATGCTGTTTTCATTTTTGCATCTTTCTTGCCAGCATGATGCACGGCCTTGGGAGCAGGGCCACTGCTAGCCCATATCACACTTCTCTGAAATTTAGAAAAGGTGCCCTACTTCCCCTGGCTGCATGTTGCTCTGCAGGCGCAAGGCTTGGTCAACTGACAGCATCTTCCTATGAAGAAAAGGCACCTTCTTCTTGGAGGGCCAGGGCTTGGCAAGGGGCTGCCTGGTGGCACCCATGGCCCCGCCCACTGGTCGTTCCAGAAGGTCGTTCCGCTGTCCGGTCTAATTAGCATATTAGCTCTTAATTATATAGGATGATGCTGCCACAGGATTTTTCCCTTCTTAAAAATTCTTGTGAGTCTAACTCTTAGGATGGTTGCTCCTTTGTAACAGCCTTAGGGCAGGAGCTCAGCAGAGGCCCAAACCTGGGTCAGGGCACCAACACCCAACCCCAGTTGGCCCCTCCCAGGTTAAGTAGATGGTCTTTGCAAGGATGGGGCTCAGGGAAGGACCCTGGGGTCCATGGTCACCTTGGTCTTTAAAAGGTGCACAGAGGAACCGATCTCCCCCCCTCTCCAGTATGATCTCTAAGTACCTCTTTGAACCCCTTACCACCCAGGCCCCCCAATTTCTATCCTGGGCAGGAAGGAAAAACCTTTCATTTGAGTAATTTGCCAGCATTGGCAGATCAGACACCCAGATGAGAGCTGTGCCTCTTCAGGCTGCAGTTGGGATCCTGTGGTTCATGGCCTTGAGCTGACCTGGGCACATTTGCAGGGAACCTTGACCTTGTCATTTGATTACAGGTAGAGTTATTCTACTTTTCACTTGTGATTTATGATGATTATTTTTCAATTAAAATAATTTTAAGATTGCAAAGTGCTCAAGCATTTGTTACAGAAAAGCTATGATAATACAAATAAAAAGGAAATAAAGAATATTCATAATCCTACTCAGCCATAGCCACTGTAAATGCCTGAGTTGAGTCTTCCAATCTCTTGCTTTCTCTCTTCCCACATAGACACCACACACACACACACACACACACACACACCCCACACACACACACAGACCACACACACACACCCAACACACACACACACACACACACACACACAGACCCCACACACACCCACACACACACACCCCACACACACACACAGACCACACACACACACCCAACACACACACACACACACACACACACACAGACCCCACACACACCCACACACACACACCCCACACACACACACAGACCACACACACACACCCAACACACACACACACACACACACACACACACCAGGCTTACCTCCACTTATTGCATTTTGGAACAGGTTGGACATTTACAGATTATTTTGATTTGTAAAAGCAATGAGTGATCTACAATCGTAAAGAATCATTAATATGCTGGGAATGGGGGAGATTATACATTAAGTTCCACAGATCTATGTTTCCAGTCTATCATGCCTGAAATAAACTTGCTGGAATGTGAGTCTTTCATGCCAAGCATTTAATACACAAAGAACCTATTTCCCAGGAGATTGGCTAAACCAAGCACGTTATACTCCATCTTAATGTTGAAATACAGATTTCCCATTAAAAGGAAATCTCTTCCTTTCAGAAGGTTGAAAAAGATGATACTTACAAAAAAAGGGAGGGAGAAAAAAAGACTCCCAGCTGGTTAAATTTAGGGCGCTGAAAGAGATCCAATTGGCAGATAATCCCTGGCCATGGGCCCACAACATTTTCATTTGATTGTGCATTGGATACATTTTCATTCATTTTAAGCCCTTGCCTTTCAGTATTCTGTTCCTTGGAGACAGGCAAACTAGTATCAATAGCTCTCTTGGCCTCCATCAAATGGCTTGATTTACTTAAGTGGCCCATTTTGTTATTCCAGTAAGGAGGGGCTTGTACTTCTTGACGCATTTCCGAGAATGAGAATGATTGTGCAAAGAAATTCTGCGATTCTGTTTTTTTGTCTGTCTTCTCATTGGATAAAGCATTGAGTGTGGGATGCTGGGAGGAGGGTCCTCTGGAACTGGAGTCAGGAGACTTGGCTTCTCACCCAGCTCTGACACTGACATATGGATACAGCCTTGGCTAAATCTCCTAATTGCATCAGACCTGAATTTCTCTCGTCTGTAAAGTAGGGATAATCGTCTCTTCTTTGCTTTCCCCTCAGGGATGTTGTAAGGATAAAATGACCTAATCCAGTGACTCTCAACCTCCGTTGCACATTAGAAATAACCTGGGGAGGTTGTAAAAAATACCATTTGCTAGGCCCCCTCCCAGACCGATTAGGTCAGAATCCATGGATGCTGGGCATTAGTAATTTTTATATCCCAGGAGATTCTTTGTGAAATCAGGGTTGAGACACATTGAAAATCAAGAAGATAATACATTGGAAGGCCTAAAAATGTAATCCATAAAGAAAGATTAAAGCCATCCACATTAGTATGGTGCCATGCAGTTTTCAAATGGTGTCACTTGGAGACCTGGTAAGAGCCTATAAGACAGTGGATTTCAATTTTTTTTATTTTTATTTTTTACTGTAACCTAAAGAAAGAATTACATCCTGGTATATACACTGAGTAACACATAAACATACTCAGTTGCATGGACAGCAGTCCCCATTTATTCACGGGGGATGTATTCCAAGACCCTTAGTAGATGCCTGAAACTACAGATATTTACTGTTTTTTTCCTATATATACATGTCTTTGATAAAGTTTAATGTGTAATTTAGGCACAGTAAGGAGTAATAATAGTAATAATAAACTAGAACAATTATAACAATATACTATAATAAAATTTTGCAATTGATCTATCTCTCTCAAAATATCTTATTGGACTGTACTCACTCTTCTTGTGATAGTGTGAGATGATATGAGTGCCTACGTGAAGAGAGGAATTGAGGTGAATGATGTAGTTATAGTGTGAGGCTACTGTCAGTACTTCGGAAGGAGGATCATCTGCTATGGGTGATCCTGGGTGACCAAGCTACGACTATATCAATGGTTGGAGAAACTTAATATTTTCAGACCTCGGTTGCTACTGGTAACTGAAACCATGGGAAGTGAAACTGTCTTATGATAAGGCCGACGACTGCAAACATAACTTTCATAGAACAATTCTTTCCATTTCTCTGTGTGATTCAATCTAATATTTTTTCCTATTTGGTTGCAGTTTGGAGTAACTCTATTTCATTTTTCTTTTTATGCTGGTGGAGAGCCACAAAATTGATTTAATAATCTGCTAAGAAGTGCTGACTTGATGTTTGAAAACCAGAGATACAGAGATGGCATATTTCAAGGAAGCAGGCTCACCCACTCTATGATGTTCATTCCCTCTAGTTCCAGATTGAATCGACTGGTGCTCAGACCCACTTCTTGCCCACACTCCCCCCTACACTTCTACTTGCTGCATCAAACATACCCACCAGGGCGGACCTGGTTCTAAATGTTCTTTGGCCCTTAACTGGGTGACTTGGAGCCTCTCTTCCGCTTCCACATTCTAATCCCTGAAGTGGTAGACCTTATAATGATACATTATGCTTTATACATCATACATAATTTATGAAACAAAGCCAACCGACATGTTCAATTGAATTATACATAGTTTCCTAAAGAGGTTCCTTAGCATAAATACAAGAAATTATAGTTAATAGATGGCTGTAGCTACAACATGGTGCTGATGATAATTTTGGTCTTTCTTCTCTAGAGAACTGGGAGGGGTAAGGGGGGAGGGGCACCTTAGGTTAAATGTGGTGAACAAAGTCATTTCCCTCTTGTTCTGCCCAGATCCTCTTCTTCCCAGACTTCTTCTGCTCCTCTGTGTATTGTGCTGCTCTAAGTAGGTTTGTTTCAGCTACAGCGAATTCTCAGCTTCTCCCTGTGTGCTCATTAAGTTTGGCCATTGCCAGTGCTATCATGTCTTTAGCCCTGGCTTGCTATTGCTTCTATTTGCTGGTGTGTGGCTGTGGGCAGGCACCCAAGGCTCATGGTTTCCTCTCCCAGGACATGCTATTTAATACGCAACCTCATCAAATGTCTGTTGGTTCCTTCTCTCTACTGAATTGCCATGGAGGCTAGAAGGTGTGGGGGAGATTTGAGTAGGAAGAGAACATCTCCCCGGTATAACTGTTTCTAAAATTTCCTCCCAGTTTCCTCCCTCCCCCCCCACATGTGTTTAACCATTTTTTGGTCTGCTTAATTTGTGCTCGATTGCCTCTAACTTTGTTTGACAGTGGCACCAAATCAAATGTATTCAAACTTCAAATAATAATTGAGCATATTGACTTTCATTGTTCTCACTTAATCTCTAAAGCAACCTTTGAAGAGAGATCATTTCCACTGTATAGAGGGGATAACAGGCTTAGAGGGGAGAGGTGACTTATATGGCCAGTAAGTGTCAGAGGGTAGAATTCAAACCCAAGTCTGTAGAGCCTAAGTCATGGCCCCTTTCTTTCTTCCAGATCAGGCCTCTGAATACCCGGGACAGGCAGACGTGGCTTCTGACCCAAGACAGAAGGGCTGGTTGAAGGGTTGCCCTAATGCCAGGCATGAGCTTGGCAAGGGTTGAGGTGGTAGATTCCACCATATGCCTGGTTCCCAAAGATCTGCCACTGTTGAAGCCTTACTTTTGGGGTCAAGCTGTCTGAGGCCACCATAATTGACCAACCTACCGAATCTTTCCTGGCTGTGAGGGCTGAGTTGGGCTGGGAAAGGAATCTTGTGGAAAAATAGATCCACCTTGCCCTACCCGTGCCCTGCAGGGGATGCAGGCAGTCTTCTCTCAGACGGCTGTCTGGGTTCCACGGTGATAGGCGTCCTGAATAAATACTCTGATAGACTAAACACACGTTGCCCATATTGGCCGAGGGAGCAGCAGTCCCGGGAGCACTCCCAGTACAGTCCCCTGTGTGGCAGCCCAACTTGTTAATCATAGTCCTGGCAGGCTGGCCAGGAGGGAGATATTTAGCTTGGGGCTTGTGCCTTGCCCTGTATGCTAATGTGAGCATTCTTAGAACTGTAATTTCCGTTCCGACCTCCGTGGACAGTCCTTACAGAGAACACAGACATAAAACAATTCCTGAAATGTCAGGAAGAAATTGCATCTAATGGGGGTACCTCTGCCAAGGAAAACATACTTCAGTTTTAAAGCATTCCCATCCAAACAGGGAAATTTGAAAGCTACTCTTGGGTTTGCATTGGGGCCTGAGCACTTTTCCATATCCTTTAATAAGTGGTAATGCATGTACCAGCTAGCTCCACAGCAGGCTCCCCGTGGACCAACGTGGCTGCCTGTGAAGGAGATGGGGCAGCAGGTGGGAGGTGACAGTTGAGACCTGCGTGATCTGGTATCAGCCAGAAAACCTTCCTGGGGGTCAAAACAAGATTTGCAATGGGAAAAAAATGCTATATAACATAATGTCCTATTTTCATGTGTCTCAATGGAGAATATGATCCCCAGTTGGGACTTGAACCTTGGCTCTCATGCTACCCAACACCAATAGCTAAGAAGCATATCACCACCCTTTAGAGCAGTGATGGCAAACCTTTTGAGCTTGGCGTGTCAGCATTTTGAAAAACCCTAACTTAACTCTGGTGCCGTGTCACATATAGAAATTATTTTGATATTTGCAACCATAGTAAAACAAAGATTTATATTTTTGATATTTATTTTATATATTTAAATGCCATTTAACAAAGAAAAATCAACCAAAAAAATGAGTTCGCGTGTCACCTCTGACATGCGTGTCATAGGTTCGCCATTACTGTTTAGAGTTTTGTGTTAGGAGACACACTGTCTTCCAAAATTATGCTGTAAATCAGGGGTGGGCACACTTTTTGACTCAAGGGCCACAATGGGTTCTTAAACTGGACCAGAGGGCCGGAACAAAAGCATGGATGGAGTGTTTGTGTGAACTAATATAAATTCAAAGTAAACATCATTACATAAAAAGGTACGGTCTTTTTCTTTTTTAGTTTTATTCATTTCAAACGGGCCAGATCTGGCCCTCGGGCCATAGTTTGCCCACGGCTGCTGTAAATAGATACCACTTGTAAATAATGATGATAATAATATATTGATAATACTTGCTATCATTCCAAGTGTTTATGACATGCCAGGAATAAGTACTTTACCTAAATTATCTCATTTTAACCTCTCAATACACTCACTACAAGATTGCAGTTGTTCCCATGTTATAGAGAGAAGACCGAAGTGCAGAATAGCTGGGAAGCTGGCCCAAGGTCACATAGGCAGTAAATGGCTGAGCTGGAACTTGAAAACCATGTCTAGACCGGGTGTCTGATGAGTCCCTGGGATAACAAAAAGAAAAAAAAGGAAGTATTAGAACTTATTTCTTATCTCATCCTTTACACACTTCTATTTTATGTAGATGTTTTATAAAATATAGTACAATAGTACAGAGCCACGTGTATGTATGTTCTGGATATGCTGGAGGATTGTGGTCTAATATTTTTTAATTATGAAATGCACAGATTTGGAGGTTATTGCTTTTAATCACTAAGTCCGATGGAAAGAAGAGCATTTCTTTTCCTGATGAGTAGCAGATATTGAAAATATCATGGGAAATCTCATACTTCCAGGGAGTAATGCATTAGTCTGGTTTTCTCACCACCATATTCCTACTAGACCTAATATCTAGTAGGCAAGAAATTGGGAAGCATAGGTGACCATACACAATGACTAGTTGTTGCTATCATATGATAATACATGTTATGTTGTTATGTTCGGTGAGTAATGAATGATCAGTGTGAGTCATGGGTTATCATTCACTAACAATGCAGAATGGCAGGGAAAGTGGTGTGATTGCATTAATTCCACACAGGCATGAACCTTTCCACATACTGAAGGGAGGAGGGAGGCCTGCAGTAGAGAAAGGGATTATGAATAGTCAAGAGCATGGAGCAAGAAGAGGGGAGATCCAAAATAAGTAAAATTGGATCCACATTCAGTTGCATGAAGTGCTTTTCACTGGTTACCTGTTGTTCTTTACTTGCTCACTGATGAACTGCTTGTCTGTTGCCCAGTCCATCCTCAGAAAAAAAGAAGGTTTGGCCTGAGCTGAGGTAACAGGGGAAGTTCCAGCAAGGAGGTAAGGTTTGAGGCTGGCTTTGGATAGGTGAGGAGAAGAATAGCCACATTTGAATAGTGTCTAGTGTACAAATCTGGACTCATTTTATTCTGTGAGGTAATCTGCATTTATGCCCATTTTATAAATGGAGAAATGAGACTTGGGAGTGGTGAAGAAGCTTGCCGAAGCTCACAAAGCAGGTTTTCTGATTAGGGTGCTGTTGTTCATTCTCTTTCTGCCATACTCCACCATGGGCTAGCCTTCATTCCGAGGATGTGCCTGGATTCTTAGCTTCTGCTAGAATTCTGATGCCCAGGGCTTAGTGACCTACTCCTTCAGTGGCTGGTCTGGTTCTTTCTAAACTGGAAAGATTTCTCATCATTTCTAGAAATGCTTAAGTTTCTCAAAAGGGATAACTGGGGAATTTGAGGACTTTAGTAGCTTTCTCCCTTTCAATGTCTCAGTCTAGCTTGTATAGATAAAAAGAAAAAAATTGTGTATGTGTGTGCACGCGCATGTGTGTGTGTGTGTGTGTTGGAGTGGTTATAGTGGTGGATGTTTTCATTTTTCATTAGACAACATTTGTAAACATACTTCTTTTTCCTGAGGCTGTCCAATTTTTTGACCTTTGTCTTATAAATATCTTGATGATCTTAAAGATGCTTCTTTAGTATCTTTATCTCTTGGAATGCTCCTAGTAGTTCTGCACTTGGCTGCCCAACAGGGTGATCTGAGGTGCTTGTTAGACACACAGGATGCCCTGCCAACCTCTAAAGATTCTGATGAAGCAGGTGTAGGGCCAGGCTTCCAAGTGTATGGTAGTGACAAGCATCACGGGTGAGTTTGAGGGCAGCCAGATTTGGGAACCAGTGGGCTACGTTCAAAGGAAATAAAGAGGGATTCCCTGTAGGAGTTAAACTATTCTGAAACCAGACTGAACAAAGCAGAAAATGGCACTGAAATCTTGTCAAAGCTATGAACCTAGCTGGAAGACATCACTCATCATGGGGAAAGATGATTTAAAAAAAAAACACACACAAAAAAAAACAAAAGCCTTCATCAGACAAACAAGGAAAGTCATTAACTTTACTAGAAAGTCCTAGCATCTCTACAGATAATATGCAAAATAAAGCCAAAAACTTCGCATCCTTTCTGAGAAACAAGTTCTCTCTGACTGTTCTGCCAAACGTTTTGAGTTAGAAATAGAAGGGACCTAGTGAGAGCCAATAAGTGATTGTTGGCTTTGTCATTAGCAATAAAATGGTCATGTCCCACTTTCTCAGAGGTCACGAGAAGCCATGGAAAAGAGGACAGTTAACTACCAAGTTTTGTTGCCCTGATCCTATCTATTATTTGGGTTTTCAGAGAATGTGGGAGATGCAGCACATCTTTTTAGAGCTTAGCTATGTGGCAATCATTGTTCCAGGCACTACACACTGTTGAACTAGACAGTCTCTCAGGAGCTGACATTCTTGTGGGAAAGACAGACAATAAACAGGAAGATGAAATATTAAGAAAGCTCATGTAAAAAAGAAAGATCCTGTCAGTGAATGATAAGGGACATGAAGAAAATATAACTAGGTAATGGAGGGGACTGAGGAGAGTTGTTCTCTGAGCTGGGGTTGGGGGTAGAGAACGGCTGTGCGTGGGGACCTGGCTATCAAGGCAAGTGCCTCTGAGGAACTGAGAGAGTGGCCCAGGCAAAGGGAACACGTAGAGGAGGATTTCTCAGGAAGCTACTGAAGATGATGCTCCTTGCTCTGCCTTACACAGCCTTTCTAAGGCCCAAGTAGGAGCCTTAGCTATTTTGCATTTGTAATTTTTCTTAAAGACACATCCTATCCACCTACCTATCCCTGGTTATATCAGCTTCAGGCCCCATAAAACCTAGATCTACTCCTGGGCATATGAAATATAAAAGTGCTAAAATAGTGTTGAACTTGGAAGAACCAAAAGAAAAAAAAGAAAATTGGTGTGGAGAGAGCAATGCTCAAGGTGGAGTATGGTGTTGGATTCATTCATTCATTTATTGGTCTATTCATTATTCATTCATCATTAATTCACTGCATAACAGATACGGACAGCCAAAAAGACAGATTAAGCTCCTGTCCTAATGGAGTTTCCATTCTGGTAGAGAGGAACAGGAAATAAAGAAATACATAATGTGTCAGATGACAATGGTGAAAAGTAGCCAAGAGGAGGCAGAGTGGGAGGAGGGAGTGGGGAGAGGTTGCTGTTTTATAAGGAGTGGGTAAGGAAGGCCTCTCTCAAAGTTCCCATTTGAACTGAGATCCAGAGGAGGTAAGAGAATGGGCCACATGGTGAAAGAACATTCTAGGCAGTGGGACAGCAAATACAAAGGCCCCAAAGCAAAACATGTGGATCTTTTTCAGGAAGGTCCTAGATGTAGAAGAAAGCAGGTTATGGAGGCCCTAGAAAAGGAATTTGGATTTCATTTTAAGAGCAGTGGCAGTCTTGGGTCGACCAGGACTTTAGAAGTGTAAGGAAAGAGAAAACATTGGGTATCCGAGGTCTTGGAGCTGACTCTAGGTTGGCCCTGGAAGGACCCATTAGGGTAGGCAGAGCTCAGCATAAAGAGAAGACCAAGCAGGAGCAACTGCAGGAGCCCAGGTGTGGAGCTGTGAAAAGGAGACTTGTCTGTGGGCCAGGAGATACAGGTGAGCACTGACCGGAGTTGGTGTTCTATGTGGGAGAGCTCTGGGGGTGAGGTGGCAAAGGCAAGAGTTACCTGTATCATGGAGATCCTTGAAGCCAAGCCAGGGAATTCAATATTTATGATATGGATTCTTAGTGCCATAGGTAGAACAGTGGTGGCTCCAAAATTTCTGCCTAGGAACTTTTTGGAGCTAGCTCTCTGGTTGGAGATAGGGGTGATTGAAAGGGGAAGAGATTTGTCCTAGAGCTAGCAAGCAAAAGTTTTTAACCTAGATTATATGTTTACTTGAGGGTGGATTTAGGGATGGGGAGGTGGAAAAGATTTGTGGTTTCCCCTAAAGGTACATTGCATAGCAACCACAATATTTTTACTTGGATGATTTCCTATTTGGGATTACTACGAGATTGGAGGGCAATGAAAATCATGGGGACTTAACCCTTAGCTCTGTCTTGGGAGAATAAAAATTGCATAATTAAAGTTGTGTTTTAGGAAAGTTGACCACAGTGAGTATAAGGAGGCACTCATTCATTCATTCAACATTTGTTCATTGAAAGCTTCTATGTACTAAGTGGCAGAATGGAACTTGGATATTCCCGAGTTCAGACCCTACTTCTACTACTTCCTAGCTGTGTGACCTTGGACAGGTTTTATTTAGTCTCCGAGAACCTCAGTTTCCTTGCCTGTAAAATAACAATAACAATATCTGCCTTAGTGGTGATTGTAATTAGAGAAAATGTGTATACTCAGCCCAACAAAGGGCTTGGCATCTATTAGGGGCTCAATAAATGGTGGTTCCTACTGGGTTGCAGTAGATAGGGGACATTGGAGGCAGGAAGTGGTTAATGACTATGGCAGAACATACAATGAAAGCCTTTTGAGAGTGGGTAGTATAGAGCAGGAGAATTTTGAAAGGCTTGGAAGAACACCTTAAATACAACTTTGGACCTGAAGGAGGGGTAGATTCAAAGGTAGCATGAAGGTTTTCAGCACAGAAAACATGTAACTATTTGGAAAAAAAAAAGAAAAGAAAACAAAGAAATAGGTAACTGGGAAGAAAGTGAACTGGGGAAGAAGTCACAATTTAGATTGACTCTGAAGTAGTAGCTAAGTGGGGATAGTCTCTAGATTCGGGAATGAAAGGTTAATCTCAGGAGTAAGACCTGAGCTAAGCAAAAGGGGTTAGTGTAATAATCACTGTGACAGGGAACTAGTCAGTACAGTATATAAATTTTGTTGCTAAAACAAATACCCCAAATAACAATGCCTTATATAAGAAGAAGTCAGAGCATAAGCCATTCAGGGCTTTTCAGTTTTGTCTCTTGTAGCACCCCATTTATTAAGTTGTAGTCCTCATTCCCTTGGGCCAAGATGGCTTTTACCAGCTTGCCTGCATTATGTCTAGAGGGATGGGGAAATGAGGGTCAAGGGAGGACATACCCACTCCTCACATTCTATTGGCCAAATTTAGTCATATGGCCACACCTAGTTGCAATGGAGGTTGGGAAATGCAGTCTTTCTTCTGGGAAGCCATATTTCTAGCTACAATTCTATTATCTTGGAGGAAGAGGTGTTTGGGGCAGTTAGCAGTCTCTGCCACAGGCAGTATTAAATAAAGACCTGAGGTGAGTGAGATCATGGAGAAAAAGGGTGAGGCTGGAGTAATGAGCTGGGCTTTAGTAAGACTCTACAATGGCAATGGGGGCATCTAAGACGTTAATGAAAAACATTAGAGGAGCCAGGGTGGAGTGGCTCAGTTGGTTGAGTGTCATCCTGAACACCTAAAGGTTGCTGGTTCAATTCCCAGTTGGGGTGAGTATGGAAGACAACTGATCGATGTTTCTCTCTCACATCGATGTGTGTGTGTGTGTGTTAAAAAGAAACAAGAAAAAAAAAAAAGCATGGAGGAAAGACCAGCAGGCAAAGCAGGCTGGTATAGTTTGTGGGATGAAATGGTGGATAGCTGTATCAGATCCTGCAGAGTCTAAGGGAATTGGATTGGTGATTAGTAACTCACTGGGGAATGTTCTTACTGGTGAGGGCTGGGGGCAGGCAAAGGCTGGACTAGAATCGAGTAAGGCTTAGAGAAGTAGAGGCAGTGGGCGTGGGTCACACTGAAGAAGTTTGGCAGTCACAAGGACCTCGGAAAAGGGTGGAACCCCAGGGGCCAGCCAGGTTAAGTGAAATTAAGTTCACGTGTCTGAAGGGGTTTACAGATATTAATTTTACTTTTTTCTTTAAATTGGGAAGAGGCTTTTAAAGAAAAAAAATCCTCTTAACTAAAAGGAACTAATCCTTTTAGGGAGTTTGCTAATGTAGGCATAAATTTTTTTCTTTGGCAGTTTTTTTCCCCTCTCCCATCTCCCTCAGATAATCTTATCTTAATTTTGAATCAGAAATCTTATTTATAGCTTTTCTAAAGAGAATTATTTCAATGGGGCCAGATTCTTTGCCCTTTCGACTTATTTTCTTTTTAAAAACAGATAAGTTATCCCTCCTTTTTCTTGGGAGAGACAGCTAAAATATTAATTTAAAAAAGTGATTATGACCTGAAAGGGGGTTGTAAATCAAAATAGGAGATATAAATTCAGCCAGCTTCCTGTTTTTGTGTTTCTTTTTCTTCTTTTGGAGGGAAACTAAAAATGCCAAAATTCCATCTTTCCCCCAGGACTAGAAGAGAATTTAACATAGCTTACATCCTTAACCGACCTGGAATAAAGTGAGGAATTGTGTGTTCTTCTCACGCTCCTTCTTCCACTCTCCACCTCCCCTTCCCCTGTCCTATCTAATTTAGACAACCCGCTTGGCATTCAAGGCTCTGAGACAAGTTGGACATATGTACTACTTTAATAGCTATAGCAATTGTAGTTACTTTACTACCATCTGCATTCCTACTGTGTGCATGAAATCGTGTTGTGACACACTTCCTCACAGCTGCCTCACTTCTTATTGTTGTTCCAATTTCAACAATAGGGAAACTGGAGCTCTGGGGCCCTCTCAGCTTGAAAGGCAACTGAGTTTGCCTTTGATGTTGAAGGCCAGCTGGGTCCTAGGCCTGTGAGCGTCACCTGTAGTTATCTCTACAGAGATGTGTCCACTGAGTACTTACCTGGGAAAAGGAGATGAAGGGCAGCTCCAGCATTCCCAGCCCCTTGTGATGTGCTCTGCTGGCCTGGTCCATGGGCACCATGGCTCCTGTTGGTGGTGGTCATACTGGTGATGCCAGCCATGCGCGGGCATATGCAGTGGGGAGATTGGAAGCGGTGATGTCGGAACCCTCTCCATGCTTTAGCGCACACTGGGCCTTAGGAAAAGGGGCTGTCACTCATGTTCTGAAGGCATGGAGAGAGCATCTGGAATGAGGCCTAGAATGAACCCCTGTCTCTGGGTGCAGTGCCTTCTGCATCACTCTCAGGATGGCTGGTTCCCTCAGCTTGATCACTGCCAGCATCAGACAGACAGAGCTCATTCCTAAAGAGGCCAGGGAGTCACTGAGCAATAGAGCTCAGCTCTCAGGAAGCTAAAGAAGAAAATAGCCTGGCCAGCATAGCTCAGTGGTTGAGCATTGACCTATGAACCTGGAGGTCATGGTTCGATTCCTGGTCAGGGCACATGCCCGGGTTACGGGTTTGATCCCAGTGTGGGGTGTGCAGAAGGCAACTAATCAATGATTCTCATAATTGATATTTCTATCTCTCCTTCGCCTTTCCTCTCTGAAATCAATGAAAACATTGGGAGGTCTGGGGGATAGATGTATCTAGGGCCCAAGAACAACTATTCTCAGATTTTGACCCAGAGCCCAGAATCTAATTCATAGGGTTTATTGAGGTGTAGTTGAGTTAATACAGGTAAAGTGCTTAATATGGTGCCTCATACATAGTATGCATTCAATAAACATTGGCTCTTATTTACTATGAGATGGGCCCAAGGCAGTGGCCCAAATTCCACCACAAGTCCCTTCACTCCCACTAATTCAGAGTATCTGAGGGGTCCTGTATCACTGTCATTTACTTACTGTGTGAACTGCTCATAAACATTCTGATCATTGTGGTAAAAGCATGTGAAATGAACTTCACTGAGAAATAATTTTTAAAACTTATTTTCAAACATTTAAAGAAAGGAATAGAAGTTTGTGGTGGAAGAACTCAAACCTGTCTGAAGAATATAAAGTAAGAAGTCTTCTTCCTACTCTTCCCCTAATTCCCTGGTCCCATTACTTCAAGGTTAAAATGGTTATCATTTTCTTGGATATTCTTCCAGAACTTAAATAAAAAATAAGCATATGCAAATGTAATGAAGTTGGAAAATACTACATCTGAGATGTGCCAAGATAATGTAACGCCTTTTTTTATTAATTAGCTAGTCTCCCTCAGTGCTGCCTCCCACAGGGTTTTGGTGTGGGACAATGGAGGCAGGAAAGAGACTTGGATTCAAGCCCAGCCTCTGGCTTCTCTGAGTCCTCTGCTTCTGGCTTGAAAAAGTCCCTGGTTGGTGAACTTGTTGGTAGTTCTCGCGGTGGACATCTCACCCAGAATATATATAGGGTGGGGCAAAAGTAGGTTTACCTTTTTTAGTATGTGAACCATATTATGATACACATGGCAAACTGTCTACTATGACCACTAGCTCCTGCTACATTTTCCTGAGAGTCAAGGACAGCCTCAGACTACCCTCCTGCAGCTTAAATATGCCAGGGTTACTGTGCTGTTACAATTTCATGTCACTAACGGGCCCGTAGGTATGGAGATCCTTCTGACCACCCTGAGTTCCTAGCAGGAAGTGTAGTGCATGTTCCGAGTGGCTTTTGCTTTCCCTTTAACTTGCACAACTCCATCCCTCTGTGCCTTTCTGGAATTTCAGCCCAGCATTGGGGATGAGGATCCACGATGCCCACAAGCATCTTACTTCTTCTCAGACTTCCGCAAAGACAAGAGGTGGGGAATTCCTAGTCTCCTCCTGCCCTACTCCTCCCATCTCCTGAGGTTAGTATAGAAGTGGATGGCTGCTGGGAAGGAAATGGAAAGCACATTGATTGCATATCTCCACTGCTGAGTCCGTTTGTCAGTCGGTCTAGCCGCCCATTCACTCATCTAGCTTTTTTCTATGAAGTGTTTGTAACTTGCCTTTGCACTGATCAGTATGACTTGATGGCCTTTGAGCACTTAGGAGAATACCCGATCCCTTCAAAAACAGCTGTTTAGAATTGTGCTGCATAGCAATACCACAATTTATTTACTAATTTTCTTATTGATTGACATGGATTGTTTATGGTTATGCAAGTATGTCTGAAACTCACTTTATGCTCTCTGCCCATATTCCCTTCCCTCTTCCTTTGTAAATTCCTTTACTTGTCACCTAGAGCATAAGCAACAATATGCCAGGTAAGAGCTTCTCTTTCCTTATGAGTCCCCCAGCTGAGGCCATTCCTCCTACACTTGTAATCCTTTGCTTGACATTTTTGACAACAGAAACACGGGATTGTGGTTTCAGGGGAAGGAGCAGCAGTAATGGCATATGAGTATTCAAATCCCTAGGTGGATATTTTTTTCTTAAGTGCATATTCTGAGTTTCAAGTAAGAGAAGCACATGTTCAGAAAGGATCAGTATTTCTTCTTCTTTGCCCAAAGGAAAGAAAGAGAATTCAGATCACCTGAATCTAGTAGCTTTCACAGTTTTTATTCTCTTACATGAAAGAGGTCTGGAAGTAGGTGGCAGTCCAAGGCTCATATGATGGCTCCATGAAGTCATCATATGAAGGCGCCCCCCCCCCCGTCTTTCTGCTCCATCTGTATCTTTCTATTATCTATCTATCTATCTATCTATCTATCTATCTATCTATCTATCTATCTTTCTATCTACTTACCTACTACATCCATACGAGGTGGTTTCCATCTTCACGATCATAACATGGCTGCAGAAACTTTATCCATTGCATCACATTCCAGGCAGGGAAAAGTAGAAGGGTAAAGGACACATGATGCATGTGTCAACTCTCCACTTTTTTAGGAGTTTTCATGACAATACACATAACACTTTTCTTATATCTATCTCATTGGCCAGAACTCAGTCACATGGCCACACCTAGCTGCACTGGGGTTCAGTTAGTAAGGAATAAGGGAAGAGTTGCTACAGAGTAGGCAGCTAGCAGTCTCTGCCTCATATAATTTGATCCATGATTTGGATTTCTCATTTCATCAAGCGTTGACACAGATGAAATAGTAGTTGCTTCTCAGAACAGAGATGTGAAGTGGCTTAAGTTTATCTTTTGCCCTCTCCTATCACCTGGGTCTTTGCCTCCTTCCTCCTCAGGATTTTGTCATGAACTGTTGCTCTCTGAATGATAGGGAACTCCAGTGTAGCACATGGCTATAGGCGGAAGCATGCTACATGTTCAAAGTTTCTTTCCCCCAACCTCTCCTTCAGAACTTATATGTTCTGTGTGCCCTCTTTGCTGCACAGTTAGGCAGTGAATTTGCCTGAGCTGAATCAGTACGAACTAAGGAATAGGATTTAATAGTTCACCATTCCAACTTCAGCTCCCATTGCCTTCCTCACTCTCCCAAATTCTTACCTTTTCACCATGCTGAATCCTTTCCTTGATTCATTGTTTCCTTTTAATAAGTGGGACACTTCTGCCTGAAATGTCCTCCTGATCCCCTCAACCTTTGTCCAGCCCCATCCCTACCATCCTCTGCTCATCATTTTAAATGACCCAGTTCAAATATCACTCCTCTGAGGAGCCTTTTCTATTCCTTAGCATTAATATCCTCCCCTCCAAGCTCAGAGTCCCTTGAGTGCTGTGCTGTCAGTGTATCACACTGTCGTCATTGTTAATGTCTGAGCCTGTCTTCCCCCACTAGACACTGAGATTCTTGAAAGCAGGACAGTGAATTTACCAATCAGCCTCTTGTGTCTAGAAGAATCCTTGTTACTGTTTGTTGAATGAATGAGTGACAATGTTCAGTACTTTGACCCAGAGAGAAAGTAAGAATTCCCTGATGGAGGGATCTTTTGGTGACGGGAGACCTTCACACAGCCACACCATGACGAAGTATACTGCTTTATCAAAGCATAAAGCGTTCCTGTGATTGCTGCAACATTAAACTTCCCAATAGAAGCTCTATGATCAAGGCTATCAAGGGAGAATGTCTTAGTTTGTACAGCTGAAGGGATTCATGAGACCCCGTCAGCCACTTGAATAAAATACTGGGTTTTCTAGAATGGTTTATTTTTGAATAGGAACAGGTCTGTGGCACTAATCCTGTTTGAACCTGGAGCTCTGTTTAGCAGAAAGATGAGCCGAGACCTCAGGTTACATTCGTTGTTAAAGTTTGACCAGACACTTAGTGTCAGTGTGTGTCATGCGTGACTTTGCTTAAGTAATTAACATTCCTGTCAAGGCTCCTTAAAAGGGTCCTATGTTATAGAGCCCCTCCAAACGCTGGCTTAAACCTTTGAACTCCCAGCCTTTCCATTTATTGCCAATTACTGATATGCTTAAGTTTCATTTTTCTAAAAAATACAAAAAGGATTAGCTCTTCTAGGACAAATGGTTATTATTAGGAGAATAAAGCTTGGAAAGTGAGGCAATTTCTAAATAAAGAGGTAAGCGTAGAAGTAGTATTAGAGAATGTGTTGGGGGGAAAGTCTAAAAATATTTGAAGTTAGGAAAATGGAATTATTAATGTGAATATGACAGCAGCTTTCAAATATTTTAGGGACTGTCACAAAGCTTGGCAATTTGATGCACCGGAGTGAATTAGCTGAATTAGCATTGATTACCTTCTTCTTTTCTTCTCTTTCCTTTTTTCTTTCCCTTCCCTTCTCTTCCTTTCCCCTCCCTTCCCTTTCCTTCCCTTCCCTTTCTTTCCTTTCTCTTCCCTTTCCTTTCTTCCTCCTTCCATTCATCCGTCCTTATCTTCATTCCTTTTTAAATATTTTTTAGCTCTTCTGTTAGGTGCCTTTAAGATCTCAAGGTCTATGGCGTGGGAGATGGATCTAACATGTTAATAGAGGTCCTCTTGAATGGTTGAAGGAAGAAATGGATGTTTACAATAGGCCAAGACATGATCTAGAAGGGAAAAGGAACAAACAGTTCAGTGCAATATGGAGACACAAGTACATGTAGGTGTATGCATGGGGGCTGCTAAGGAGCAGAGGCCGGAGTAGCATTCACTCCGAGCTACAGAAGGAGGAAGGAACCAGAGGTTGGGTGGGGCGGGGACAGAAAAGACTCCCTAGAGTTGGAGATGATTTAACTGTGTCTTGAGTAATGAGCAGGTGTCTATCAGATAAGTGCATGGAGAGAGTGCCTCAGGTGAGACCACGCATGGGTAAAGGCCTGGAGGTGAGAGCATCAGACATAGGCTGTGATCCCAAACTATTTCTGTGCTTCCTGTGAGAAAGTCCAGATCAAGGGTGGTGGGAGGTGGTTGTAGGAGAGGCCAGTGGGGCTATACAATATATAGCAAATGAAAGAATGGAGATTCTATCTGGAAGTGATGGGGCATGTGAAGGATTGTATGCAGAGAGCTTTAAGGGAGCTTTTGAGGAGAAAAGAAAATTCAGAAGCTGTTCTTTAGACCAGATAAAATGGTTCAATAAAACCAGATAAAGGCCAAACCTTGGATGTGGTAGAGAATAGAGAGGGGGGGCGTGGATTTGAGAAATATTAGGACTTGGTGCTTGATCACCTTGGTTGACTAGGTAGATAATGGTGCCATTTATACTGGACAATGAGTTTCTCAATAATAGATGTCATACTTTTCTCCCTAGCCGGCTTGGCTCAGTGGATAGAGCGTCAGCCTGCGGACTGAGGGGTCCCGGGTTCGGTTCCAGCCAAGGGCACATGCCTGGGTTGCGGGCTCGATCCCCAGTGGGGGGTGTGCAGGAGGCAACCGATCAATGATTCTCTCTCATCATTGATGTTTCCATCTCTCTCTCCTTCTCTCTTTCTCTCTGAAATCAATAAAGAAATATATTTTAAAAAAATAGATGTCATACTTTTAACCCTTAGATCAGTATCTGGTGCCTCGCAAAGTTTTAATTTTAATAATGTTTGTTTAATTAATGCTTTAATTAATTAATTAATTGTCTAATTATACTAACCTACATACTGTATGCGTCCAAGAGTGCTAGTTGCTTTCTAATACCCATTTCTATTTTGGAAAAAGAACTCAGCTTTGTAGCCTCCCAGCTAAAAATCTACATTTCTCAGGCACCTTTTCAGTTAGGGGTGGACATGTGATTAAATTTTAGCCAATGAGATCCAAGTAGAAATGCTATTTAGTACTTTAAGTCTGTAGAAAAGGAGGAAGTGATGTAGATAAACATAGGGATTTCATTACTTTGTAGATAATTAGTTGAGCTATTCAAAGAAAGCCCACACCCATTGTGATTGTTCACCACGTGGTGTTATTAACATATGGTCGTCTCATTTTGGTTGTGATTCTATCAGTCTGGATGTGGGCTGGCTCGTTTCACCTACTATGTCTGAACACCTGGCTGTATGGGCTAGAGGCTTGACCCAGAGAAGTGGCAACTTTTTAAAAACTGAAGATGAGTTTCTCAGTTGTGCAGGAAGAGGCTCACAGTTGCAAAGCGAGGGAAGGAGTTGGTGAAGGGTTCACTTAAGTGTTAACTTTGTGTTTCCCTTGTCGTTATTCCCCAAATGGCACAAGGAAATCGAAAGTTATCTAGTATTAATTTCTACTGTTTATTGAGCACTTTTAATGTGCCGTACACTTTACATACTATCAATCATTTCATTCTGAGAAGTCCATGAAGTGTTATTACCTGCATTTTACAGATAAAGAAACTGAGGCTAGGAGAAGTTAAAAATATCCCAGGTCTATAGGATACCAAAACTCCCCACTGAACTCTGCTGCCTCCTTTGGTGTTTGGATACATACACTTACACTCTGTCCCCCATGAGGCTGGGCAGGAGAGGATAGACCTTCTCAGCATTCGTTTATGGCAAGACTGGCCAGGGCTGGCTGGTTGTTCTCATAAATAGTGTTGTCATTGGAAACTTCAATAACAGTGTTCCTACAGTCAACATTTTCCCAGACATTACATTTGTTTAGGAAAACACCCAACTTGTTAAACCTATCTGAACAAACTAACCACAGTTGGTAATATTTTCTTTAAAAGAAGAAAAACCAAACCCTGAGTTTCCAAAAGCTCATAAAGGCAATGTGAGGACTCTT
>NW_006297573.1:2034524-2041154 GCF_000327345.1 Myotis davidii
AGAATCAGAAGTGCTGAGAGAGATTACTTTATGTTATTGTGCTGTTCCTGCCTCATTCAGTATAATCGCAGTGCCCTAGTCTGTCGGGCTGCTAGAACAAAACACTGTAAACTGGGTGGCTTATACACAATGGGATTTTATTTCTCAGTTCTGAATGCCGGAAGTCCAAGATTAAGGCACCACTGGCAGTTTCAGTGTCTGGGAGGAACTGCCTCCTGGTTCATAGATGACTGTCTTTTCACTGTAACCTCACATTTTGGAGGGAGCTAGCTATCTCTCTGCAGTCTCCTTGTTAAGGGCACTAATCCCAATCACTCCCCCACCCCCCCCATCCCCCCTGAGGCTCCACCTAATAATACCATTACATGGTGTATGTATTGGGTTTTAACATGTGAATTTTGGGGGAACACAAGTATTCAGTCCATAGCACCCAGAGTTCCTGTGTCTAGGAACTCAGTTTTGATGAGATCATTTGCATATTAAAGAGGATAATCCCTTTTGGGAGACTTTTGGGTTTCAAATTAATTGACAACAAATTAAGCTTGAGCTCTTGAATTAAATATGGGAGGCAGTGGTGGTAGCAATGAAACCACAAAGGCTTTGGAGTAAACCTGGATTCTAATTCTACCTTTGCAACCAACCGTGTGACCTTGGGCAGGTCTAACCTCTCTGCCTCCGTTTCTTCCTTTTTAAAGTGGAGATATGTCTATTCATGATAGTAACCCTCATAGGATTGCTATGGTACTAAATCCTATATTTTAGGTAGAGCTTGGTGCAGTGCCTTGCGCAGGATAAAGGCTGAATACCTGGCACCCAGATCAAGTATCATTATGATCTTCTTGCTCTTTCATGTAAGGTCTCAGGCGGGATAAAAAACAGTTCGCTCCTTTGGAAGTTGCCAAACACGTAGGCAGACATGAGCTGCCGGGCTGTCGGAGACACCGCTCTGTTGGTTCAGTTACCCAGAACTGTCGAAGTGACAGCCGGAATCTCCCTTCATTGAATGTCAGCTGTGCATGTCAAGCTATGCCTTCTGGGCCTCATGCGTGTAGCTCCCTCCTGGACTGCAGGACACACCCCAGCTTAGTGTGTTGACAGAGTCACTACCATGGCTTTTCATGAGAACAACCTGTTCTACCCTGAAGTCCTTGGGTTTTGCATGGAGATAAACAGATGTCCAGGTTTATAAAAATTTCCTGCTGGGTAATCTGGAATGCAGGTATGATCTACCTGAAGACTTCAAAATGTTTCCTACTCAGAGGGACATTTTTAGACCAAAGAAGCTAAGGAAAGGCTGAATGAGTCTCTGTAGGTATCACACCCAAACTGTACCCTCAATGCACACTCTCACCTGGAAGTGGCCCATCTCAACCAAGTGCTCCTAATTTAGAATCTACCTCCTCTTTTCCTTTTTTTTTTTGGTAAGTAATTACTTTGCCTCTGAAAACCTCCCAATTGAGAATCAATGGTAATAGGCTAGCCAGATTTTAGTTTCCATTTCAACTGAGGGAACTGGCATTGCATATTATGAGGCTGACCCCCTAACTGGAGAAAGAGCAAGCCTTGAACCCGCGGTTGGAAAGGTTCTGATCAGTTCATTTCCTGAGCCAGAAGGTATTCCAGGGGGCCTTCACATCTTGCTTTCCAACGATCTTTATTTGTCCTATTTACATGGCTACATTCTGCTGTCATCAGGTGCTCCCTCACCAGCCTGGATTCTCTAAGCCAGTGGTTCTCAACCTAGGCTGCACATTAGAATCACCTGGGAATCTTTTTAAAATCCTGATTTCTGGGCCTCATCCTCCGGAAATTCTGTTTCTTTGTTACTAATGTTGTGGCCCCACCCCATAACAAAGAAACAGAATTTCCGGAGGGTGAGGCCCAGAAATCAGGATTTTAAAAAGATTCCCAGGTGATTCTAATGTGCAGCCAAGGTTGAGAACCACTGCTCTAAGCTGTAGGAGATTTAGTGATTTGACCGCATCAGGTTTGGAATATTCTCAAATTAGTTCCTAAGGGGACTTGCTATGATTAGGTAGAAGCTCAACGGAAATGAATTACTGCAAATGAAGGGCTTAGAATTGTGCTTGACATAGTAACCACTCAATAAATGTTCGCAGTTGTGGTGATGGTTGTTATTAGCCTATTATTTTATGAAACCTGGTGGATATAATTATTTATGTCCTGTATCCAATTTGGGGAATGAGTGTAAGAGGTTTCCATGTTTTCTTAAGAAATAACATCATTAGAACCCAAGTAGAACAAAAACAATTCCTGTGTAAGAGAGAAGGGGATAGAGTAAAGGCACTGTCCTACAGAGGAAGGAAGGTGAGTAGAGTTCCCTTTCACATCGCCTCCTATCCATTCTCCCCTTCCCATCGTCTACCCCGTCTTCAGCCCTGTGGTAGTCACTGCTGCATTTCCAGTACCTACTATAGTGTCTGGCGTGTGCAGGATGCTTAGTAAGCCACAAACTGTCCTAATGTGACCGGGCCTCGTCCTCATCCTGCCATTTCCTAATTGTGTGACTTTATCACTAACATGGCAATAAAATCGGTTTTTCTCTCTGGCCCTCAGCTTTTTCATTCATGCAGCGGGAGGGGCAGTTTGGACTAGAGGATGTCCTGAGTCCCTCCTGGCACTGACACTTTGTGTGCCCTGTGGCATTTGGGTTTCCATGGCAGCTGGTGTGCTATCACATGTGCTGAGTAACCATTCACGTGAAGGTGAGGTTTGGTTTTTAATCATGGAGGTAAATTAGGCAGAAATCTGTTTAGGAATTTCCTCTTATAACTGATGCACAAATTCCTTATTATGTTTTGTACCCTCGAAGCCTGTAGAAATTGGTATGGGTATATGTGTCATGTCTACGTGTACTTCTGCATCTGTTTATAAATTACAGGTAGGTGGTAAGAATTTTTTCCTGTCAGATAAAGAAGTTAGATCAAAATTAAGTTGTATTTGACCTAGTAATTTGCTTTTAGATATTTGTTCTAGAGAAATGGCCTAGAACCGTGGTCGGCAAACTGCGGCTCGCGAGCCACATGCAGCTCTTTGGCCCCTTGAGTGTGGCTCTTCCACGAAATACCACGTGTGGGCACACACGTACAGTGCGATTGAAACTTCCTGGCCCATGTGCAGAAGTCGGTATTATGTGGAAGAGCCACACTCAAGGGGCCAAAGAGCCGCATATGGCTTGAGAGCCGCAGTTTGCCAAGCTGCAGTTTGCCAACCACTGGCCTAGAACATAGATGATTTTTAGATAAAGTTATTAATAACAATCTTATAGTCCTAAACAACTGGATATACCATAAGTGCTCAGCAATAGAGTGATTACATATACTTTTTTTAATATTCATAAAATAGAATGTTACATTAAGAAGGAATATACAAAGATATTTTGCTCAATCTCAGCTTTTAAAACAGTACATAGAAAAGGAGAGGAGCCAAAACCGGTTTGGCTCAGTGGATAGAGCGTCGGCCTGCGTACTGAAAGGTCCCAGGTTCGATTCCGGTCAAGGGCATGTACCTGGGTTGCGGGCACATCCCCAGTAGATGTGCAGGAGGCAGCTGATCGATGTTTCTCTCTCATCGATGTTTCTAACTCTCTATCTCTCTCTCCCTTCCTCTCTGTAAAAACTCAATAAAATATATTTTTTAAAAAAAGAAAAGGAGAGGAAATAACCCCAAATAATGTTAATTATTTTTTGGTAGCGGTATTATGCAATATTTTTTTATCATCTTATTAACACTTCTGTAATAAGTTTGTTTTTTTAAACAATGAGTATGGTTTACTTATGAGAAATCTTAGACATAGAAACCTTATTTAAATATAGTACTTATCTAAATATCTGAATATTTATATATTTATTTAGGTATTTAAGTATTTAGATAAGCCTTAATCTAAAATATAGGCATTCCTATAATGAACACTGAAAACATCAGCATCCGTTTCTTTGCTGCATGGGAAATACCATGTCAGAAAAGAGTGACATGAATCGAACTGTCCCACCTCCGAGAGTTTATTGTACACACTTGCTGGTTTCGTGCTTAGCAGCCGGACCTCTGCAGAGTCCTCACTGTAGCACCCGGTGAACTGCCTGGCCGGTGTCCATGTCCATTGCACTGCGGTTACAGGTGGAAAGAGAGGGTCACCCTGTAAACTGTTCTGCTGGTGACCACGGCAGCATAGCCAGGGCAGTGTGTTCAAGTCTGCAGGAATTCACTCAACAGAGCTCAGTGTTTCCAGAAGGTGGTTCAGAACCAGGAAATAATACAATAAATTAATAATTTCCCATAAAGTGTTTTGTGATGAGGAGTGTTAAGCAGGAGCTTCCTTGGAATCCTAGAATGATAGAGCTATCAGAGAACTTCCCATATCACTTCATGCCAAATCCTGGATTCCTTCAGCCAACAGGGGGAGAAATCCTGATTGGAGTCATCCAGACTATTGTGGCTGTGCCACTTTCTGGTTGTGTGATCTTAGACAATTTACTCATTCACTCCGGGAATATTTACTGAGTTGCTGCCTTGTGCCAGGCTCCTTGCCAGGTGCTGGGGAGAAAACAGTGAACAAGGCAAAGGACCTGTGCTCATCAAGTTTCATGGCCTCGGGGGCGGAGGGAAATACCAACAAGGTATTTCACTTGTTTGATGGCCCCTGTTTTCTTTACCTTTCCATTAAATCATGCTGTTCCCCATACTTTGGTCCCAAATTTGGTCTTCTCTAACATTCCACAATCTCACATGAGAGTGTCACCCCTCCTGTCACCGCCTGCTGAGGGATGACTTTCCATCGCTATGCTCAGCCTGGGTTGCTCTTCTGAGCTATAGACTCATGGAGTCCACTGTTAGCTCCCCTTGGGAGTCTATGAAGCATCTAAAACTCAGATGATCCAAAACTGAATTTGGTGTCATCTTCTTCCCCCTCCCCACCCAAACTGGCTTCTCTCTTGTGTTTCCGGTCTCTGTGAATAGCCTAGTTGTCCATCCAATGTCTGAGCCAGAAATCTCTCCTCCTTCATTTCCTTTCTTGCCATCTGCATCCAGTGAATCAGCCAGTTCTGTCGATCTTCCCTCCTATGGAGATATTGTTCGTTTCGTTTCCCTTCTCTTTGCCCTAATTCCTCCTTCTTTTCTTTGGGTTTTTCTGCCTCCAGTCATTTCTTCACATTTCAGACCATCTTTCCTGAGGTGACTCTGATTATATCTTTACTCTGTGCAGCACCCCTGTCCTGGCTCTTCACAGCCTTTAGCAGAAAGTTTAGTTTCTTTGGCATGGCCCTGCTGACTTCTCCAGTCGCATTGCCTGCCCCCTATTTTCTTAAAGCTTCAGCCATTCCTTCCCTCACTCATCTGAACCACTCCCATTTCATTCTTTAGATAGATTTTTGGTTAGGTATATTCCCTCCAGGAAATGTACCCCAAATTCCCAAGTCTGTTACCATAGTCCCCCATCCATTCCCTCTGCTTCATCGCTGTTAGGACCCTGCTTGGTGTATGTCTCGCACCAGAAGATCAGGGGCTCAGTGAGGGCTGGGGCCATCATGGTGCGTGTTTCTAGTGCAGTAATAGGTAATGGGATTGGCATTGATTAAAAATAATTTTTATGTCTTCATATCACATTAACTTGAACATTAAGATAAGGTCAAAATAATAATAACTGAACAATTGTCTTGTTTTCTTTGTCCTTCATTGGCCAAACCCTGAACATAACTTTTTCTTCCTTTAGGAGGTGCTCCAGTCTCTCTAGCAAATGGTCTTGGGGAGTCCAGCGATCTCCTGGGCCCAGTATGAATGTGACTGAATCCTAAATCCAACCACACTTAAAACTGGAATAAAACTAGCCATACATGGAGCCACTGTGTAAGATTCTGGTCAGAAAGGGGAAATGCTGATATGATAATAGCTAACATTTGTTGAGACCTTCTTACCTGAAAAACACCATTCTAACTGCTTTATATCAATTACTCTGATCCTCCCAACAGGTCTATGAGGTAAGTGGTAGGATTATTACCATTGTACAGAAGAGAAAACAGACCAGAGGAGTTAGGTGACCTGCCTCAGGACACAGAGTGAGAGTGGTAGAAATAACTATGACAGTCTGATTCTAGGGCCCACACTCTGAGCCTCCACACTTACTGCTTCCCTAAGCTGAGCTCTGAAGGATCTTTAGCTCTGACCTTCTATGTTTCTCTGATTTTCAAAAGCAGAACTTGTTTCTGGGCAATAAGGTATTCACTATTGTGGGTCTTTCTTACCCTCAAACACTATCCCTAGTTGTTCTTGGATCCAGCCAATCAAGTTGGGGTCAATCCCTCTCTAAGCCCTCTGTGTCTCCATCCTTACTTTGTCTTCAAAAGAGGCAGACTAGCATAGTGGTTAAAAAGTAGACTCTGAATCCAGGCTACATGGGCTCAGACCACAGGTACTTATTGGTATATGACCTTGGGCAAATTATTTACCCCTCTCCCGTCATGTCTCACTTTCCGCCTCTATGAAATGACGATAATACGATTATGTAATCTATAGACTGCTGTAAGGATTAAGGGAGTTAATATAAGTAACACACTTATAAAAGGGCTTGACACATGCTAAGCATTAAATTTACATTAGTATTTTCATAATCTA
>NW_006297573.1:2041495-2062602 GCF_000327345.1 Myotis davidii
TCCATTTCCTTCCTGAAGCTTGTCTGAGCCCCTTAACCAGGTGTATTCTCTTCCTTTTTTTGCACCGTGCCTACCCCTCTTATGTATATTTTTATTTCCTAACTTTGGTATGCTTTTAGGGAATTTCCCTCTAGCCTGTACTCTCGAATGCATTCTTTCATTTAATCCTTTAAAAGTACTTTGTGAGGTATTATCGTCCTTACTTTCCTTGATGAAGTACTGACAGCTCAGAGAGGTTAAGCGATTTGCCTAAAGATGCATAGCCAAGTTAGACTCCAACTCTGTTGTTCTTTTATCCGCCTCAGACTCTCTCCTTGAAGTCATGTGCATGTCTTGCTCCATTTTATATCCCCCTGAAATGCCTAGCACAAGTTTAGGCTCAATAAATCTCTTTATTCATTCAACTCATGTTTATTGAATCTGTGATGTGTTAGGGCTTGGGCCCTGACATTTAACAAATATGGATGTTTATGGAAGGAAAGAAGATAATGTATGTGGGGGTGGCATTTGTATTTTACTTAGAAAAATGGGTTTCATGGGCTTCACAAACTCAGATGCCAGCAGAGCAGGTGGGTGGTTGAGTTGAGGTTGGATGTAATCCACTGAGGAGTGACGTGGTTTCTTGCCACCTGGACATCAGAACTCTGTCTAATGGAGTGACCGCTACTTAAGTCCAGCTGATTGCTCTCACATTGGAATATGAGCTAGATGGCAAGAGGTTTTCAGTCTTTCAGAAAAACCAGAAATTGAGACTGACTTGTACAATTTCCTTGTATCCCGTGTTGGCAGCTAATTTTATTTTCAAAAAAGACTGAAGAGCTCAACAACACATGGCTGGTGGTTACCTCTTACCACCTTAGAATGCTGAGCATTGAGCTGGCCCTGCAGCCCACAGTGCCCACACTTCCGAGGCAGGGAGCCAGTGCTGGGGCCAGGCCGGTCCCTGCTCTCCTTCCTCCTCCTCCCGCTCCTCCTCCTCCGCCTCCTCAGCCTAGAGGCAGGTCTTGCTCACCTGCAGGCCCTCCTGGCCTTGCAGCAACCACTCCACCTCCTTGCTCCCTGCCCTTTTGGCCCATTGAGGGGCGACGACTGTGCTGTCTCCTCCTCAGAGATCCCCGACACTGGAGCTTGCTCTCTAATTTAGCTCCTTGTCTTTACTGTGATGAATGAGGCTGAGCAGATGACAAGCAGAGATCACTGGGAAGAAGATCAAACGCTCCCCCCAGCTGCCCCGAGCATATTTATGACTTTGCTGTGTTGGGAAGTTCCAGCCATGATGATATGGTGCCTGCGGAGAGTGAACTTCTACCCCCTGGATATCACAGTCCCAGCACAGTCCCAGCTGGGAAACAAGTGATTTGTACCGGGGCTACCAAAGGATGACTTCTGAAAACAGAATCAGTGACAAACTGGAATTTTCTGTGGCTGGAGCACTTCACAGAAACAGGGTCCAAACTAAGTGACCTGTGGAGTCCCTTCAGCTTTGGGTGACTACAAAGTAATACTGACACTTGTTCCAAGTATTAAAAGAGGCAGTGATGCTAAGTGATTTCTGCTTTGGTAAATTGTAAAGTTCCCAATACTGTGGCACAGGGTTTCTTCAAATATGATTTGAGGAGCATCAGCAACAGGCGTGCTGTATGTTTGTTAAATGTTAATCCTTGGACCTCATCCCACATCTAGGAACGGGGTCTGGAAATGGGCATTTTACCAAGTCTCTCAGGAGAGCTGATAGCATGCAAAAATTAGGAAGACTTGACTAATGGTAGTAACGATAATGATGAACACGGAGCCATAAGTGTTTTAAGGCTATATATTTATTCCTTACAACATGGCTACGGTACCTGTTTCTCACAGTGGGAAATAAGTATCCCGGTTCACGATTTATTTTATTTTTTTAAAATATACTTTATTGATTTTTACAGAGAAGAAGGGAAATGGATAGAGAGTTAGAAACATCAATGAGAGAGAAACATCGATTAGCTGCCTCCTGCACACTCCCTACTGGGGATGTGCCTGCAACCAAGGTACATGCCCTTGACCGGAATCGAACCTGGGACCCTTGCATCTGCAGGCTGATGCTCTATCCACTGAGCCAAACCGGTTAGGGCACAATTTAAATTTTGGATGCCAGATAGATGAACATTTTTTAAATTTTCAGAGTTTTATGTTTAACTTATATATTAAATGCATGTGTTTATCATCATTTCGTGGATAATATATATTACACTAAGTGAAGGCTAAATTTATTTGAGTAAAAGTAGTGAATCAGTTTAAAAAGAAAATATTAAGTAATAATAGTTCCTGTAACAAAAACTGTGAAGGTAGAATGCAAATAATTGAAGTTTGTCAAGCATCAAGATGAGTAAAAAAAGCTCTGCGCTGAGCTGGACGTCTTCAATTTAAACGTAGAAATAAATCTTTGCTAGCTCTGTGCCCTCGAGCAAATCTCTCTAAGTCTTAGCTGTATTCCCAGCAAAATGGAAATGTTAACACCAACTTTATTGGGCTACGCTGAAAAGTATATGAGAAAGCATAAATAAAAGAGTACATAATAGGTGGTCCAGAAAAATGATTGAATATGAACATTACTTGCACCTTCCTAAAACATTAATTCAATATGAGCCTTTAATGTGGACAGTACTTGAATCTTGCTAAGAATGTGTTAGACATATAAGCCCTTAGCTTCTCATGTCCTTTTCTGAGTTGTCTTCACCTTACTTACTAAATAGTGTAAGGGGGGAATGCTGACTTAAGAGCCTAAAAATTTGGGTTTTAGTTCCAGCTCTGCCTCTGGCTATCTGTGTGAACTCCAGCAAGACATTTTGTCTGCTGCGCCTCAGTTTTATAACATATCAAATGGGTTTGCACTAGTGGACTCCCACAGTTTCTCCCGATCTCAATGTTCTGTTTTCATCAGAGCTATTTCTTATCTGTACAAAACAGAGAGCAGTCATAGCACAGATTAAATATCACTTTTGCCTCTGTAGGTGATTGTCCAGACTGCTCTACAGTGGCCTGACTTTCCACTTTTATTTTCTGACTAGAGGCCCGGTGCATGAAAATTCATGCACTGGAAGGGGGGGGGGGTGTCCTTCAGCCCAGCCTTCCCCCTCTCACAGTCTGGGAGCCCTCAGGGGTAGGAGGCAACCTGGCGATCAGGGGAAGTTGATGCCCCCATCACACATCCAAGGCTTGCCTGTGCCTCGGGCATTGGCTGGGCACTCGACATCCTAGGCTTGCCTGTGCCTCAGGCATCAGCTGGGCACCTGACATCCGAGGCTTGCCTGCACCTTGGGCCAGCCCTAGGCGGCTGGGAAGCCGACTTCTGAGGCTTGCCTGCACCTTGGGCATCGGCTGGGCAGCCACCATCAGAGGCTTGCCTATGCCTCTGGCTGGCCCTGGGGGCCTGGGGGGCTGAGGGTGGGTCCGGCCGCACCATGTGCCTGCTGTCCCCCCAGAGGGGCTGAAAGGACTGGGGGACTCTGGCGGGACTTAGGGGACTGGGTGCTGCCATCTTGTGGCTATAGGCACCACCATCTTTGTGATGGTGTCATGGTCAATTTGCATATTCCCTCTTTATTAGATAGGACGTTCCTTTAGCAATGCTAATGATCAGTAAAGTCAAATGGCTGGCAGAGGAAGTGGAAAGAAAGGCCCAGGAGCAAGGAATCTGGGTTCCCCACAAGTAAAAATGTCTCCCAAATGAAAAAAAATTCATGATGTGTTTATAGTATTAGTAGAGGCCTGGTACACGAAATTCGTGCACAGGGTTGGGGGGGTGGGTTCCTCAGCCCAGCCTGCACCTGCTCGCAATCCAGGACCCCTCAGGGGATGTCCGACTGCTGGTTTAGGCACAATCCTGCTGGCTCCTAACCACTCTGCTTTCCTGCCTCAATCACCCCTAACCACTTGCCTGTCTGCCTGATCACCCCTAACCACCTCTGCCAGCCTACCTGATTGCCCTAACCATTCACCTGCAGCCTGATCACCCCTAATTGCTTGCCTGCCTGCCTGATCACCCCTAATCCCTCTGCCTGCCTGCCTGATTGCCCCTAACTGCCTCTGCCTCAGCCCCTGCCACCATGGCTTCGTCAGGGATCTATGAATTAAGTTATTTCTCTGTTTCTTCATGCCTCAGAAATAGCAATGAAATCTGGATTTTTAAAGTAGAACATCTTTTAGTCTTTAAAAAGTGAATTAATAACTAAGATGGCATAATTAGCTGCCTGGGTAAGTGCTTTGTAATGAACTTTTTTGGGTGGTCAGCTGCCTACCAGTTAAGCAGTTATGCAGAATTCTTTCTATTTCATGCCCGGAAGTATAAAACAGAAAAATCATGGGATGCTGAAATTGCTGAACACACACGAAGTGGTGCCACAGTGTCCCCACCCTGTGCCAAAGCAAATTTCTATGTGTTATGTAATTTCTCCCTGGCTTTGCAATCCCACGATCCTGTCTGAGGTTGATGCTATATAATCTGCTGGGGCAGTATTCCCTCAGGCATTTCCTTGGTGGGTGAAATCCTGTCAAGGTTAGGGAATTGTGAATAGAATCACTAAATAGACTTCCATCATTTCAACCCACATCCAGCATTTTGCCATCTTCCAAAATTCACACTGAGGACTGCTGAAACAGATAGTGTTCAATTGGCTGAAGCATAAATCAAGACTTTGAAGGGTACATTCATTCATTTGGAAACTTTTTTATTGCCCACTGAGCTAATAGTGAAAAAAATATATTTGATATGCTTTCAAAAACAAAATATATAGTAGAGCTTTTGCTCTCAAGGAATTAGCAGCCCTTTGGATAACCAAGACATGTATTCATAAGTTAAATAACAACACATAGGAAAACTAGGTAACACTGCAATGCCCTAGTGGTAGAGCTGAGAAAAAGTAATATGATGGAGTGTGAGTGCTGATGGGAGATGTTGTCTAATCCTCTCATGTCCCCGAAGAGCAGAGTAGTAGAAAAGATGGGCCAGAGGACATAGCATTGAACTGAGACGTGGACGCACATCTCCTAATGCCCTTTGTAGTTTTTTTTCTGTTACTCTAACACTGTTTAAGCATGAAATTAGTGACTTCGGAAAGCTGCAGATGCTTAGAGAGAAAAAAGTGGCCCTTTACAAATCAAAATTCCCATATTACTTCAGGAAATGCACAGAAACAGAGAGGCACAAATTGACTGAAACAATACACACACCTCTCTAGTCCAATGGTATCATCATGCCATTAACTAGGTATACACTATTGTCTAACCACCATCCTATAAAACCATCATTGACTGTT
This sequence comes from Myotis davidii, assembly GCF_000327345.1. Lineage (NCBI taxonomy): Eukaryota > Metazoa > Chordata > Mammalia > Chiroptera > Vespertilionidae > Myotis > Myotis davidii. Next base: position 2,046,790 of record NW_006297573.1, read on the forward strand.
TACCATTCGGGAGAAATTCCTAGCATGAGGAGCATCTAGATCCCTGATTTCTTTTTTCTTTTCTTTTTTTTTCTTTTTTTTGTCAGTCATTTGGTTTTAATTTTCATTAGCACCTTCTAAGGGGTGTAGGAAAATGAAACTAGTAGGTCAGCTGCCATTGTGCAGCTTTGGACAATTGCTTGTAAAACGGAGGTGGTAATAGTAATCACCTCGTAGAATTGTCTTAAGAATCAAAATGAGTTCATACAGCTTAGAACAGTGCCAAGCACATGGCCAATGCTATGGCATTCTTCACTACCTTCATCATCTCCACCATCACCAATCAACATGTGGTTCTACCTTCCTTGTCCCTCCCTCTGACAGACACTGCCCCAGGCTACACAGTTGTAATATGCACACTCGACCAAAAATTTCACCTCTTTTGTAGAAGGAAACTATAACTTTTCCATATCATAGGTCTTTTTGTTTTAAATATATTTTTACTGATTTCAGAGAGGAAGGGAGAGGGAGAGAGACAGAGAAACATCAATGATGAGACAGAATCATTGATCAGCTGCCTCCTGCATGCCCCCTACTGGGGATCGAGCCCAAAACCTAGGCATGTGCCCTGTTCGGGAATCAAACCGTGACCTCCTGATTCATAGGGTGACATGCAACCACCGGGTCATATCTTAGATCTTAATAAGAGTACCGAAGTTCAACCTCCTGAGAAACTGCCAGTGTTGTTGCTGAACAGATTTTCATACAAGTTAGTATTGGGATCAACAATCGCTCTCTCATGTCAGATGAGAACACTGCACATGAAGCCTGGAGAAGTTATTTGTTCATGTGTGGTGCATGTACACCGGAAGTTATGGTTAGCCCCGCCAAGATTAGAACTCAAGAATCTTGACTTTAATGCCATGCCTCCTCTCTCATTTCTGCATTCAGGGAGGGGAAGAGAAAATATAATGCATCCTTCACAGAGATAGTCAATTAGTCAATGCTGGCTTCCTGAAACTATCACCCTACTGACATGGTGAAAGGGCAGAGCTGTATTTATTATTGTGATAACGGGACAACACTACCTTGAAATGAAGATGGTTCTTTGAATGCAGGGACTTGATCAGATTGTTCAAGGACCCAGATACAATTGTTTAGAATTAGTGAGCAGAACTGTGTGTGAGAATGATGTAAACAGTCATTTGATGCCCTCTATGGAAAAGATGATCAGTTTGATGTTTATTGAACGTTTTTCAGGAAGTTGTTTACAACTTTTATCTTCCTGACCAAGAAAATGCTGGAATAGCAAGGTCATGTTGATGGAATAGTAAATGTACTAGGATAAATGTGGACAGTAAACTGTATGGCATAGATAATTTTGATCTCAACAATAATTATACATTTCTTAGGCACCAACTATGTGCCAGATGATTTATATACTTTTTTTTTTTTTTGCTGAAAGTTTAGTATGAGCAGGGGTTGTATTTATTTTGTGGATTATTCTGTCTCAAATTCCCATACAGATTGGGTGGAACATGGCAAATACTCCTCAAATAATTCCAAAGTGTTTTAATTTTGTTATAATATTACTAGGGGCCCAGTGCACAAAAATTTGTGACTGGGTGTGTGTGGGGGGGTGTCCCTCAGCCCAGCCTGCCCCCTCTCACATACTGGGAGCCCTCAGGCGTTGACCCCCATCACCCTCCAATCGCAGGATCGGCCTGGCAGATGGCAGGCTCCATCATTGGTGCCTGCCCCGCCCCCCCAGGTCACGCACACGGCAGGGCTGATCTGGGGGTTGGGGCGCCACCCCGAGTCGGGTCACATATGGGATGCCCAGGCGGGCCGGCGGATTGCTGCTGCCCCACCCGCCACCCCGGGTCAGGTCGCACACAGACACCTGCCACCCTGGGTCGCAGATAGCAGGTCCGGATGGTGGCAGGGTAGGCAGGATGGCGCTGTCCCACCCCACCACCCCAGGTCGCAAATAGAAGACCCAGATGGTGGGGCAGGTGGGATGGTGCTGTCCCACCCTGCCTGCAGTATGCAAATTAGCCGCCATCTTTGTTGGCAGTTAATTTGCATATCGTGCCAATTCGCCAATGGGAGGCGTAGCAAAGGTATGGTCAATTACCATGTTTGTCTATTATTAGATAGGATGCTTTGCAACACTATACAGTTAGTATTATTCTATGACCCAGAAATTTCACCTCTGGAACCAAATAAATTCTCATGCAGCTCTTTAAGGAAACATGTACAAAAATGTTCATCACAATGTTCCGGGGGGTAGTTGGGAATGGGAGGCAATTTGGATGAGCATCTATAGTAATCAGGGTTCTTCAAAGAAACAGAATCAGTAGTGTGTGTGTGTGTGTGGAAAGAGAGAGAGAGAGAGAGAGAGAGAGAGAGAGAGAGAGGAAGCGATTTTAAGGAATTGACTCAGGTTTTATGGAGGCTGACTAGTCAAAAATCGACAGAATTGACTGGCAGGAATCCCTGTTGCTCAGGGGAGAGGCTATTCAGATCTTGAAATTATTGGATCATGCCCATCCACATTATGGAAGGCAATCTTTACTCAAAGCCCACCAATTAAAATGTTAATGTCATCAAAAAACATCTTCATCTTGGAGTGACCACCCAAGTTGACACATAAAATTAACCATCCCAATATTCTTGAAAGATTAGATGGTTCAAATTTAATGGATGCAAACCCTGGGGTCCTGCACCAAAAGATGCCCCAATACGAAAGTGATGGTATGTTCAAAAGAGAGCAATTGAAGAAAATGTAATATGATGGTAGACCAAGGTGAGGGATCCGCAGGGACAGTAAGTCACACAGGAACTAGGAAGGAGGAGAAACCCTTATCATCCCAAGGCCCAAAGGATAAGGGGAGAGAATGATGTAATTGGAGCCCAGTGAGACTGGAGCCATAGTAGGGAGGCAACCCAGCTGTGGCCTTAAAGCAAGAGTCCTCAAACTTTTTAAACAGGGGCCAGTTCACCGTCCCTCAGATATTCCACACATGTGCACTGCGGGCCCGGGATGAGTCGGCTACTAAGCAGGACAGGCAGCGGCGGCAAAAACACCTCGTGGGCCGGATAAATGTTTTCGGTGGGCCGCATGTGGCCCGCGGGCCGTAGTTTGAGGACCTCTGCCTTAAAGGAATGGACCTATTGCCCAATTCTCAGTAAGGCAGAGAGAGAGTAGACAGTGGGAGCAGGCAGGGTGGCAGACTATAAACTTGACCTCTTTCTTCCTACCCTCAGCCTTCTGTTGGTGCCTCCCATTGATCAAACACAACCAGAACCAGTGGGCCTGGGCCTCTGGGTGTTATGTCTGTAGCAATGAGCCTTGAGGGCACAGGGCTAGGCAAAGAGTAACTGAGTGGCCCAGAATGGGCAACGGACAAAAGACCAGCATAAATAGTATGCGGCAGTTAGAAGTAATGAAGTAGATATATATATATACTCATAATGACATGGATGAATCTGAAAGCATAATCCTGGGTAAAACAGGTAAACAGAAAGAGATCAAAAACACAATTCCCGTTACAAAAATAAAACACACACACACAGAAGACAACAACTCACAATTTGAAGAGTATTTGGGAACAAAGAGTGCACATCAAATATTTTAGGATGGCTGGAGTGGTAGGGGAGGAAAAGGGAATAAGCTGGATAAAATGGAATAAGCAGAAAGATAAATGAGAGAGGGGTCTTTCATGGACCAGTGTGGCTATGTGCCATGAAGGAGGAGAGAGGTGAACTCAACCCCTTCCATTAAAGGTCCACATTTTTACAAAAAGAAAAAATATAGTTGGTATTACGTCTTTGTTATAAGGATGAGACGAGGCAGCTAAGGCCTGAGGGGTCTGAGGAACCAGCTCCAAGTGATGAAGGTAGTTGGGATACCTCAAGGGCATGAGAGGCCGGAGACATACTTGATGCTCTTCCTTCAGCTGCACCGCCACACCCCCAGCTCCGTGAGACAGTTAATCGTACAGTAGAGCAATTTAAGACCTGTGTAAACTCACATCAGGCGGTTCGTTTTTGTGCTTCCGAATGGTGACCAGCGATGAACTTCTCCAAGTACTGACATCCCACTTCCAGAGTTTAAGGACTTACTTTAGAAAAGTACTACTATTGGCCTTGTACCTTTTATTATCCAAAGCTTCTGTAAATGGAACTATTTGGAGGGCAAGGTCATTGTCAGGTTGGGCCTGGGCAGACCCAGCCCTCGGCTCTTATCTGAAGGTCACTTTCAATCTCCTGCCCTTTTCCATCTGTCAACAGGCATCCCACTTGGTTTATGCTGAGCTTAGAAAATGGGGTTTGGGTTTAGCCGAGGGACGGATGGCCTCAGCCTCCTGGCTCAGGAAGGAAAGGAGGTGGGGCTGGCCCTGCCACCCTGCGGCTCTGTGTAAGGGGCCCAGGAACACTTGCTCCCAAAGGGTGCTTGTCTCCAGGGCCAGAATGCTGTCTGCCCACGAACATCGGGAGCTCCCCAGTCTAAGTTTTCAGGAGAGGGCAGTTACAGGAATGGCCCCCCAAGAGGTGTAGTGATCACACTGGCAGACTGTGAGCGGTGGTCAGACAGGGCTTTTGATTCTTAGAATATTAGGAGGCAAAATACACACTTGTCTGGATCACTCATGCTGCCAGATCAGAGAAACCTGAATCAGTTCAGTGTAATTAATAGCAGCAGTAATAGGACAGTTATTATAAAATCCACTGGCATCATTTACTCATCTACTCTATAGAAGGCATGGTGCCAAAGACTGACATCCTGACATCCATGGTCTCATTTCATCTTCATGACCATCTTTTTTTAAAAAACTGATGTGGAGACCGAAGTCCAACAGGTTAAGCCACTTGCTGAGCTCAGAATGGGCCCCCTGCCCCTCTGCTCCCTCCTCAGCTGCCATCATCTACCAGCGGTTGCCAACCAATGGTTCATGGACCAATGGTGGTCTGTGAGGTCTGAAAGGTTGGCGACCGCTGGCTGGAACCTGGGGCAGTGCTGGAAGCCCATTGGAGGTTGCAGCCCAGGTGGGGCCCAGTGAAACCTCCCTGAGGCTGGGCCTGATGCTTGTCTAAAAGGCAGGGTTTTCTTGTCCAGGTTGTTCTCTCCCCTCCTCACTTGGAGAGTGAGCCCATGTTGTCTTCTGAAAGGACCACTCAGAGAAGGGAGTTCTTCCAATTATATAATCAAATGTAGATCCTACCAGACAGGGCTGAGGCAGGGCTCCCTGTGGGGCCCTGAGACACTGGCATCCTGGCATCCTTTGGCTGGGCTGGGAGGCTCTGCCTGGTCCCGGCTAGTGGAAAGATGGCTGGGAGGCAGAGAAGGTGGGCCTGGCCTAGGGCTCAGGTTTGCTTTTAGAGAGCAGAGGTCCCTGGCACAGAAGCAGGGACTCCTGGGCCGTCAGAGCAAGTCCATGTTCATTTCCTTCACTCTGATGCTCTTCATGCATGGCCCACCCAGTCGGGGTCATGCATTCCCTTCCTTGGCAATCAGTATCCTACCGTGAATAAAGCCCGCTTTGCCCAATTTGTTTTTGGTACTTTGCTCTCACTACCTCTGTCTTGGTTTTTGTTCACAGGTGACATGATACTGTACATAGAAAACCCCAAAGACTCCATAAAAAAATTATTAGACTTAATAAATGAATTTGGCGATGTAGCAGGATACAAAATTAATGCCCAGAAATCTATGGCATTTTTATGCACCAATAGTGAACTTACAGAAAGAGAGATTAAGAAAACAATCCCATTTACCAGTGCACCAAAAAAATTAAGGTTTCTCTTTTTAATGATGTTTTGTTCTAGTAGCAATTAATATTGAAAATAAAAATAAATAATTAAACCATCTATACTAATAAAAGAGTAATATGCTAATTAGACCCGGTCGACTGGACATCTGACTTCCTTCCAGACAAAGCCACGGTGGTGGGGGTCAAGGCAGAGGCAGTTAGGGACGATCAGGCCAGCAGGGGAGCAAGCAGTTAGGGGCAAGATCAGGCTGGTGCAGGGGAGGGCAGTTGGGAGCAATCAGATGGGGAGGAGGAGGGCAGTTGGGGGCAATCAGGCTGGCAGGTTTCTCTTTTTAATGATGTTTTGTTCTAGTAGCAATTAATATTGAAAATAAAAATAAATAATTAAACCATCTATACTAATAAAAGAGTAATATGCTAATTAGACCCGGTCGACTGGACATCTGACTTCCTTCCAGACAAAGCCACGGTGGTGGGGGTCAAGGCAGAGGCAGTTAGGGACGATCAGGCCAGCAGGGGAGCAAGCAGTTAGGGGCAAGATCAGGCTGGTGCAGGGGAGGGCAGTTGGGAGCAATCAGATGGGGAGGGGGAGGGCAGTTGGGGGCAATCAGGCTGGCAGGGAAGCAGTTAGGCAGTGATCAGGAGGGCAGGTGAGTGGTTAGGAGCCAGTGGTCCCAAATTGTGAGAGGGATGTCCGAGGGGTCCCAGATTGGAGAGGGTGCAGGCTGGGCTGAGGGACACCCCCGCCCCCGTGCATAAATTTCATGCACTGGGCCTCTTGTTAATAATAATAAAATAATCGGTGACAGGCACTAATTATTTTACATAGATGATCTCATTTGATCCTCAGTATAACCTTGTAAATTATTATCCTGATTAGCAGATGAAGAAACTGAAGCTTGGAAAGGTTGGGAAACCAGTTAAAGGCTATACGGCTAGAATATCGAGGAGCATGGAACAGAACCCTGTTCTGTTTCCCTTCAAAGCCCGGGATACTTCTTGCTTGACCACATTGCCTATAAAATGGGGATGGTAATAACAGTTGCCCTGCCTGCTTTGCAAGCCTGCGGTGAGGATCAAATGAGACAGTAATTGGGAAAGCACTTTGAAAATTGCAAAGCACTATATAAATATATGGTATTATTCTAATGTGTCAGTGGCCTACAAAAACACTGCTCAAACATTTCATCTAGGAGAAGACGCACCAGCTCATTATTCAATAAGATAACACCACATGTGACCCTTTTATCATTTGGAGAATGTTTACGAAGTCCACAAAACCAAAGCCATTAGGAAGGTTTTGTTTTCTGGGCAGGCTCAGTAAACTTGGAGCACACTCAAGAAGTCTTGAAATAGTCAGGAAGTTAAACTGAAGGCGCTGCATTAAGTGTCAGAGAATTAAATAGCCTTTCACAGACTCTGGGAGTTTAAAATATACGCTTTTGATAAACTGGAATATTCCTAGAAGCTGGTTTGAAGGAGTTCAATCTGAATCCTGTTGATACTACAGGGAGCTATAATAATAGTACAAAATAATAACAGCAGTAATTACAACCAGTGGAGTAGTGTGAAGCTCATTGGCTATGAGCTAAGCCAGACTCCCTGGTTAACTAGATATGGAACCTGGGTAAATGATTTAATCTATGCCTAGTGTTCTTTCCTTTAAAAAATATTTTTTATTTATTTACTTATTTTTAAAATTATATTTATTGGGTTAACATTGGTTAATAACATTATAGAACTTTTAAGTGTACGCTTCTGTAATACATCATCTGTGTATTGCATTGTGTGATCACCACTCAAAATCTAGTCTCCTCCCATCACCATACATTTGACATCCTTTGCTCTCTCTCTTCATTCTCCCCCACCTCCTTTCCCCTCTGGTAACCACCATTCTGTTGTCTGTGTCTCTGAGTTTGTTGTCTGTTTTCTTTGGCATTTGTTGCTTTCTGTTTTATATCCCACATGAGTGAAAAAAAAATTAATGGCTCTTATCCTTTTGCATCTGACTTATTTTGCTTAGTATGATATTCTCAAGATCCATCCACATTGTCACAAATGGCAGTATTTCATCTTTTCTTATGGCTGAGTAGTATTTCATTGTATATATGTACCACATTTCCTTTATCCAATCATCCACCAAAGAACTCCTAGATTTTGCCCTACTGTTCATACTGGTAAGATGGGAATAATAATAGTGGCTACCTTGTAAGTATGTTGTGATCATTAAATAGGTAATTGGAACAGTGCCTGGCACATCGTAAGCACTCAATAAAAGTTACCTCATGCTATTAATATGATTTATTAAGCACATAAAATATTTATGAACAATGCAAGAAGAGAATGTTAAATACACTTAAAATATTCAGCTATAATAATGAAGAGCCCCCAGTGTGCCAGGTGTTATCCCCCACACTTTATATACATTCTCTCTTTAATCATCATAACAAATACCAGAAAGAGACTTTATCACCCTTCCCCCTCATTTTATAGGTGTGGAAACCGAGGTGAGAGCACGCTGTAGGATAATCTGAATTGCTCCCTAAAAGTTCTTTATTCTTTACTCCTTCCCCAAACTCCCAAGCCTGGCAGCTGGTAGCAAGTCCTCTGCCCCTGGATCTAGTTGTTTGATATTGAGGATGGGGAGAGGGACAGACCAGGTCCTAAGGTCTGCCCACACTGCCGAGAGATGGGCAACCGGGGGGTGAGGGGAAAAGACCCCTCTGGAATCAATGGCTAAAAATGTTGAGGTTGGTCTTTTCCCATCTTTTCGGGGTTCTGGAGCTAATTGTGATCACACTCTCCATGTAGGACTATTCTTGAAGCTACTTTGAACAAGGTTTTAAGGTTTTAGAAATATTCAGTAGAGCAGGAGTGTACTTTGCAATCAACCCACCAAGTTTCCAAATGGGTTGATTTAGGATGGTATCACATTGGGCCACCACTTTAAAACTTTCTTTAGCGCCCAATTGTCCAAAAGGAAAGTGTGCTGATTCTTTATTATCAGGGTAGAGTGGAGTAAGCTTGGCCTTCAAGGCCCAGCAGACTCAGGTCTGAATCCTGGTTCTGTCATCAACCAGCTTCATGATTTTAAGCAAAGACTAATTTCTCAGAGCTATGATAGAATGCTTCCTTGCCAGGTTAGTATAAAGATCAAATAAGATATAAAGGGATGCAAAGTACCCCACCCCACGTGGCTCAAGGTAGGAGGTAACAAAACATTAGCTCTCTCCTTTTCCCTTAGGAAGGCATAGGTAAGCTTTTCTACACAGGCCTCAGTCTATTTATTAATAAACTCCATGTGCCCTCTATAGTTCATGATGACCAAGCTGAAACACGCCATTTCCAAATGTGCCACAGAGGTCATTTATGTGGATCATTTGCCTAGCTTCATGCCTGGGACAAAATGAGCTCTAAATAAGGTGGACTGACTGAGTGTGGCCAAATGGTAGGAGAGAGTGGTATTGGGAATGTGTTCTCCCATAGGGCCCCAGGGAAGCCTGTGGATGAAGTGGGGAATGGGAGGAAGGCATTGGGTCTGTGGGGTCAGTGAGAGACAGCTCTGGTGCCTGTATACTGCTGGCCCTTCCCCCTCTGAGTACTTGCCCCCCTCCTCCAACCCCAAAGCTGGACCTCAACCAGTCATCTTTAAAGCTTGCTATTTGTCCACCCTTGAAAGGGTGTCATGTAGACTAGGTTTAAATTAAGTGCATAGTGATTGCTTAGTGGCTCATAGAGACTTGTTCCTGGCTGATTCTGCATTGGATACTAGTCCTGCAAATGTCATTAGGGTGTGGGAGCTAGCTGCTTCTGTTGACTTCATATTGACTTTATATCAAACATAAGCTCCCACAAGAGTTCCTGCGCAGATGGCCATTTAAGGGCCCATGCAGCCTTCATAAGTTGGTTTGGGGATACTTGAGAATGCAGCCTCTCCTGGAACTATATTTAGGACCCAGACATAAAGCGTATTTTCATGCTAATGTTTCTTTTGGTCCTTTTCCATGTGTTGGATGGCTAGAAATGGACAGATACACAATAGGCCGTCTTTTTGGTTTTAACAGGAACACATCTTACATTTGGCTATTGTCAGCTCATTAACCTAAGTCTAATGGAAACCTTCCTTGACGGATTGATTGTCCACACACCTCTGTCTTCCTAAAGAGGGTTCCCTTTTCACAATAACGCGTGGTCTTCCTTGTGAGTTATTCGATGGTGTTGCCATAAGTACATACCCACAATCTGTAGAACTTGGGACTAATTGCCCCAAGCTGTTAAATTTTTATTTTTTGAGTCCTTGGGTCTCCTCTCATTTTCCTCAGCGTACTTTCTAGTTATCTGCCTTCATCTCCTTTCCTGCTCTCAATTTGTTGTGTCTAGTCAATTCTGGACTGGGAAATCTGATAACTAGGCTTGTGAAAGGTGCCTATAAAAAGCTTCTGAGGGAAGACCTTTTTAGCTTTCCTCAGGAGTAAGAGCTTCTGTGCATACATCTAGGTTGGCTCATCAAAACAGAAAGAGTCCTTACTTGGACTGTATTGTGTCTGATATTTGTTTTCCTCGTCTATCAAGCTTGAGTCCCAGGAGTCCAATCCAAATGTTGACGGGAATCTCCAAGTTCCCGCTACCTAAATAAGACCTTCAAAAATTTATTTAATCATTTCTTATCCACTGCTGGGCACTGAGCTAAGCCTTGGCTGTCCAGTCTGACACAGTCCCTACCCTCGCATGCTGAGCATGTTGGGTAGGAAAAAAAATATAGAAATAAACTTAAAAAAAAAACAGAATAAAGGAGTGTATTAAAGTTCTGTCTAGCTCAGAGAAGGGATGATGTCTGCTTGGAGGATGAAAGACAAGAGAAAAAATTTGCTTCCTCTCTGTCTCCTCTCCCATTATTTCATATATGTCTTTCTGTAGTTCTCTCATTCCTACATTCAATAAACATTTATTCTGCACCAGCAATATTTCTTGCAACTGAGATTGCAGTAGTGAATAAGACAAACATGATCCCGGTTCTAATTGGAATATTGAAGAATGAATGGAGAGGAGGAGAGAGGCATGGAAATGGGCATCCCAGTACAAAGAGTCAGGGGCTGAAAGGGCAGCGTGTGTCTGGAATGGTGAGCTGTAATTTAGCATGGCTGGAATAATGGGAGACAAGATTATAGAAGACTTTGTGTGCTCTGCTGAGGTCTTTATACTTATCTGATGTGCAGTAATGGATGCCCAGTGAAGGTTTTAACTGGGGAGGGGGGCGGTTCTTAGAAAAGTGTGGCCATATGGTGGGTGGATTATGGCATGGAAGATGGACAGCAGCAGAGGAGAACCAAAACCACACCATCTAATAAATTACATGTAATTTTCAACTCCACCTTTAGGCCTTAAATTCTGGGTTTTCTGCCTCAATTACCCAGAATCCATCAATGGCTTTTTGTTATTTCTGCCTTTGCTTCCCGCCCCTCCACCCCTTGGGTTCTGTTACACAAATCCAAGCAGTCAGACCTATAGTAGGTACAGCAGGCTGCCTGAGCCTGGGGAAGGGCTAATAGATGAGCCAGTCATAGCTTTGCTGGGGAATGATTTCAGCAGAATTTATGAATGACTGAATTGCGTCCCTTGTTGTACTGGTTCTTCACCCACCTCATGAAGATTAAATGAGATGATGAGTGTGAAATTCTTATCCCTGACCCATAGACACTAAATAAACATACTTTGCCTTTTTTACAGGTATGTGGGCTCCCAGCTGATTCCCCACTTAGTTCCTCAACTGTGGGGATGGGGGAATGTAAATCTTTGTATTCTACTGACTTTAACTTAGATTATTTAAGGTGTCAGATCCTGACCAGCGATGCAGAGACACTCATGTTCTCAGAGAGCAGCAGAAATTCCGTTTTAATTCATCATTGCGTTTAAACTGGAAGGGAACCTGAGGGCCGTATTGCTGGAGGTTTTCAGCAGAACAACATCCTCTTTGCATTATCAATGTTCCTCAGTCCCCACTTGGCTGGAGCAGCTACTTCTGGCTTCGGTTAGCTATTTACATTCCTCTATTTTTATATAAATTGTGCTGTATTAGCATATATTTCACACTGTGACCTAGTGTTTCCCAGATCTTTTAAGCCAGGCTATTTGTACATTAGTCAACGTCAACGGAAGTAAAATCTCAAATTGAGTACAGACTATAGCCCTGCTACATTGCCCACTCTGTCATGCTGAAATGGATCCCTTGTTCTAAGAAGATTTGCCGTGAAATACAGTCTATTTACATTAAGGAGACCTCTGTATATTTAAGGCGTAATTGTTTCAGGGCCTTCATTAATTCTTGTGCTGCAAGGCCTACGTTTTCTCTTCTTGTGTCTTTTCTATAACAATGGAAGTCAGAGGTTTCAAAAGAAATAACAAATTGGTCCTCATTAAAATGGAGCTGGAACTGGTTTGCTGGTAATATGCTTTACAAACAATGAGAGAATCTGATTGTAAATCAAGTCCAGAACCCAGCTGTCTCGGCGTCCAGGCTGGGAAGCTCCAGGATAAAAGGTAGTCTGTATTTTTATGGAAAATAAAACAATTTTTGTACTTCTGTAATTGATGGAGTGCTTATCTTGTCAAGACTTTCAGAGTTGGAAGGGATCTCAGAGTTCATTTAACCCAGCCCCTTCCTGGAATAGTAATCCCTTCCTCAGCATCTCTGACACGTGGACAGTTAGTCTCTCCTTGACTACTTCCAGCCACAGACATCTCACTCCTTAAAAAAACATTGTCGTTAAATATACACAAGGTGAAATTAACCACTTTAATCATCTTTATGTCTACAGTTCAGTGGCATTAAGTTCAGTCACACTGTTTTGTAGCCGTCATCATCCTCCATCTCCGGAACTTTTTCATCTTTCCAAACTAAAACTCTACGCATTAAGCATTAACGTCCCATTCCTTTCTCCCCCTCAGCTTCTGGCAACCACCATTCTACTCTATGTCTCCATGAATTTGACTCATAGAAGTGGAATCATATCATATTTGTCCTTTTGTGACTACCTTATTTTACTTAGCACACTGTCTTCATGGTTTATCCTGGTTGTAGCATGTATCAGATTTTTTTTCTCTTTAAGGTTTAATAATATTCCTTACTTTCTTTATCCATTCATCTGAAAATGGCCACTTGGGTTACTTCCGCTTTTTGGCTATTATGAGTAATACTGCTATGATCATAGTGTGAGTACAAATACATATTTTGGGTCCATGCTTTTAATTCTTTTGGGTATATATCTCTCTAGAAGTAGAATTCCTGGATCATATGGTAATTTCATATTTAGTTTTTTGAGGAACTGCCATATCATTTCTACAACAGCTATACCATTTTATATTCCCAGTAGCAATTAACAAATGTTCCAAATTTTCTATGTCCTTTTTTTAAACTTCTTTTTAAACAGTATGTTATAATTCTAAGAGCATGGACTTTGGCTTAGAAACCTGGCTCAGCCATATACTGGTTGTGTGAGGTTGGACAAATTATTTAATCTCTCTGTGCCTCAGTTTACTTTTGTGTAAAGAGTGAATAGTAAAGGAGATAATGATCATAATAAAATTATGAGGATGAAATCAGACAATTCATTCAAAAACTACTTAGTTCAGTGTCTGAAAATAGTAGGCTCTCACTGAATATTTGCTCTTGTGTTTTTTTGTTTTTTTTTTTGGTCATTGACTAGTTTATTCTACTTGGGGCCCATTCTAATTGTTAGATTATCTTCTTTATTTTCAATTAAAACCTGCTTTGATATAATTTCTATAACTTGTGTAACTAATGTAACAGAACTCATCAGTCCTGGCTCTGTTATTTATAACCTCACAGAACAAATCATATCTTCCTTCCATGTATCACCTCTCTGATACTTGAAAGCAGCCATCAATCATTTACTAGTCTTCTCTTACTTTGGCCAAAAATTCTGGGTTCCTTTAACTATTTCTTAAGTGATGTGGTTTCTAGATCTCTCATCATGTGTCTCAACTGATTCTGGGTTGCAGTTTGTCTGGTACAGTAGAGTGATTGGAAATTTCATTCTCTCTCCCATTCTATTGGTTTTATTCCCTAGTAATAGTGATGCTTGATATGGAAGAATGTGTGGACATTGGTCAATGAGTTCAACAGACTGAGCTGCTCGTCATTCCTTCCCAATGTTTCTTCCTTATTGCTCCTGATGATGTCTAGCTGTCAGCTCCTTAAGAGGGAGCAGGTAGCTCCTGCTCCTATATGCTTTCTTGCTAGTCCCACCAGCAACCAGAGGGCACAGGGGCTATACTTTTGAAATAAAATTGAGTTGTACTCTTGGATATAGAGCTATGACTTCTGACATAGTCACTGTGTCATAGGAGTCATTGAGGGCATTGGCTGGAGTCGAGGCCTTTTCCATTGTTGAACACCAGAAGACTGGCCCAGGAAGAGAAAGCTGGGGTAGAAGGGTATTTTGGCTGAAACTCCAAGAAGCACCTTGAACTTGGGTCTACAAACATGAAAGTCTAGGGAGGGCTGCTGCACCCCACCCCACCCTGTGTAACTCATTGACTCTCCAGTGCCAAGTGAAATTGCCAGTGCCAAAATTTGCCCTTTTAGGAGGATGAATGGGGTGCCTGGGAAATGAGGGCGCTGTTTTTTAAAGTTCCTAAGTAGTTGAAAGTATTTTGCCTATTTCTGATTTAGATGCCTAACTCATTTAAATGTCTCTTCTTTATGAGCTCTTTGACATCCAAAAAGACTTTTTTTAATTTTATTATGAACTTTTCTACCCTTACAAACAAAATTCCAAACCTCTTTTCCAGAAAAGGGCAAGTTGTACTCTTGTCAAGGATAAAACATTTGAATGGCACTCTCTCCCAGCAACTCAGCTGTGTGTTTGAAAAACCTAGTTCCTCATGTATCATCCTCCCAAGCACATGTCATATGTTTACATAAAATAAAAAGGTAAAAGCCAGATTCTCTTCCTTTCTTAAAAAAAAAAGTGAAGAGGAAAGAGAAGTAACTCATTTTCTTGGCATTTTAATAGAGTACCCAGAATCCTCCTAACAGAAGGCACTATTACAGCTGAAAGGTGTGTTAAAACTATGTGTAAACTAAAAATAAAAACGCTGTCTTTAGTAAAGGTCTGGCAGATTCACTCACAATTGACATACATGAGCTTTATAGCATGAGTTTTGTGAATTCTACTTTAACCACTCAGAACATTGAAAAGTATGTCCACAGCCATTTCTCAAATATCTGGGATAGCCAGATTGCTGACAGGTAGCTAAATAAGGTTGTATTTTGCAAAGTCAAGGCAATGTAGTCACTTCTTAGTGTGCTTGCTCATGCATTTGGAATGATGCCACCCATGCCTGGTGATGAGCATCCCAGCACAAGCATTCTATACTTCCCGGGGCAGAAAACCAGCCAATCCCCAGTGCATGCCGGGGGGAGACCCCTCTTCTTCATCCCCGGGGTCACCAATGTCTCCCATGTCTACTTGGGCTGTGCTTGGTTCACCCAGGGAGCAGATTTCACTTTTGTTACATTGTTTGTGATTTACTTGCTGTTTGCATTGAGATCTGCTACCTATGGAAGTTTGCAGGCATCAGGAGTTAACGTTTTTCAGTTTCTTTAAGGCAGCGGTTCTCAACCTGTGGGTTGCGACCCCTTTGGCAGTCGAACTAAGACCATCCTGCACATCAGATATTTACATTATGATTCATAACAGTAGCAACATTACAGTTATGAAGTAGCAACAAAATTTTATTGATATCAGAGAGGAAGTAAGAGGGAGAGAGATACAAAAACATAATGATCAAAGAGAATCATTGATAGGCTGCCTCCTGCATATCCCCTACTGGGGATCGAGCTCGCAACTCAGGCATGTGCCCTGACCCTGAATCCAACCATGACCTCCTGGTCCACAGGTCGATGCTCAGCCACTGAGCCATGCAAGCCAGGCAGTAATGACATATTTTAATGTTTTATGTGTAACCACATGGTATCTGAAATACTAGAAATATGAGAAAGAGTTACACCTTCATATTTTTCAATGTTTTTAGA